>NW_027207659.1:0-155875 GCF_963455315.2 Globicephala melas | reverse complement strand
GCAACATTCCAGACGCTTTACTAACACTCTCCCGACTTGGAGAGTCAGCGCCTTTAACCTCCTGTTTGGCCCAGTTTGCAATTTCTGCGGAAGATGAACAGGAATAGCGAGAACCAATGAGAGACTAGCTGGAGGTGTCTGGACGGGCAAATTTAACTCTCATTTCCCACCAGGAAGAGGAAATAACCAAAGGCTCAGCGTGCCGTGCCGGAACCAGATTAGGGCCTGAAGCCATCCTGCGGTGTTGCGGCCAGCTCACAAGAAAACGAGTTGAAGAAAGGAGCTCAGGGGCACTGTAATTCACAAACCTGCAGAGTTATAAATGACAACTATCGTCCAAAAATATACTGAAGTAAGGCTGCCAAGAGGACTTGAAAGCGGGGCAGAATTGCAGGAAACCGATTTCAGGAGGTAGACTGGAATTGCATTGAAAGCATAGGAAAAGAGGCAGAACGTCCACAATGATGCACTTGGCCAAAAAGGGCGTATGCGTTTTTTCCTGAATATATTCAGGAAAAAACGCATACGCCCTTTTTGGCCAACCAAGCAAGCTTGCAAAGGAAACCTGCACTACAATGAAGTCTCACCTCCCCCCGGTCAAAAGGGCCATCTGAAAAAAGTGTAAAATCCAGAAAGGCAGGACAGGCCATGGAGAACTGGGAGCCTTGTTATGCTGATGGGCGGGATGTAAATTGCCAACAGACACTCGGGAGAAGTGTATGGTGTTTCCTGAAACATCTAAAAAACAAAGCAACAGAGCCTAGGGCACTTCCACTTATGGTCCTATAGCTTAGGGAAATTAAAATCAAAAAGATACAGCCACCCCAATGTTTGGGACGCCTCTGTTTACAAGAACCTCGTTTACCGTACAAGTTCAATATCACAGAAAGTGAAAAATGGATAAAGAACTTGTGGTACTTACGTACAATGCAGTATCACTCAGCAGTGAAATCTATGCCATCAGGCCCGTAGCAGCACAATGAGTGGATTCAGGTACGATGATTCTAACTGAAATAAGTCACACAGAAAAAGAAACATCATAAGATATCAGTAATACACGGAATGTAAACTTGGCTACACAGGAACTGAATTACAGAACAGAACAGGGTCTCAAATTTAGAAAACCAACTTATGCTTGTTTAAGGGTAAAGGTGAGTTGGGGTGCTGCATAAAACCAGAGATTGAAATGAGCACAGATAAAGTTCCTTAAGCCAAATATGGAATAGACAAGAGCTACTCCTTGCTCAACGAAATGGACTCAACACCGCATATTAAACGCCTAAGAATGTACCTGACTCTTAAGTATCTTAAAACCTATGGATTGCTCTGTCTCCGAAAGAGAATCAAGCATGTGTACAGGGACATAAACGCAGCAGTGATAGGATTGGAGAGGTTCGGTGAGCAAATGAAGAGCCTTTGAAGTCATATTGCATGGTACCCATTCCACGGGTTTCAACTACCCAGGTTTAAGGTATTCTTCCTTCAGCTAAAACATGCATGTGGAACCTAGAGTATGATCAACCATGTGATCGGGAGACGTGTTCAAATATGTCTCAGTTTTCGTACCCTGGTACTCGGGTGCAACATTCCAGACGCTTTACTAACACTCTCCCGACTTGGAGAGTCAGTCCCTTTAACCTCCTGTTTGGCCCAGTTTGCAATTTCTGCGGAAGATGAACAGGAATAGCGAGAACCAATGAGAGACTAGCTGGAGGTGTCTGGACGGGCAAATTTAACTCTCATTTCCCACCAGGAAGAGGAAATAACCAAAGGCTCAGCGTGCCGTGCCGGAACCAGATTAGGGCCTGAAGCCATCCTGCGGTGTTGCGGCCAGCTCACAAGAAAACGAGTTGAAGAAAGGAGCTCAGGGGCACTGTAATTCACAAACCTGCAGAGTTATAAATGACAACTATCGTCCAAAAATATACTGAAGTAAGGCTGCCAAGAGGACTTGAAAGCGGGGCAGAATTGCAGGAAACCGATTTCAGGAGGTAGACTGGAATTGCATTGAAAGCATAGGAAAAGAGGCAGAACGTCCACAATGATGCACTTGGCCAAAAAGGGCGTATGCGTTTTTTCCTGAATATATTCAGGAAAAAACGCATACGCCCTTTTTGGCCAACCAAGCAAGCTTGCAAAGGAAATCTGCACTACAATGAAGTCTCACTTCCCCCCGGTCAAAAGGGCCATCTGAAACAAGTGTAAAATCCAGAAAGGCAGGACAGGCCATGGAGAACTGGGAGCCTTGTTATGCTGATGGGCGGGATGTAAACTGCCAACAGACACTCGGGAAAAGTGTATGGTGTTTCCTGAAACATCTAAAAAACAAAGCAACAGAGCCTAGGGCACTTCCACTTATGGTCCTATAGCTTAGGGAAATTAAAATCAAAAAGACACAGCCACCCCAATGTTTGGGACGCCTCTGTTTACAAGAACCTCGTTTACCGTACAAGTTCAATATCACAGAAAGTGAAAAATGGATAAAGAACTTGTGGTACTTACGTACAATGCAGTATCACTCAGCAGTGAAATCTATGTCATCAGGCCCGTAGCAGCACAATGAGTGGATTCAGGTACGATGATTCTAACTGAAATAAGTCACACAGAAAAAGAAACATCATAAGATATCAGTAATACACGGAATGTAAACTTGGCTACACAGGAACTGAATTACAGAACAGAACAGGGTCTCAAATTTAGAAAACCAACTTATGCTTGTATAAGGGTAAAGGTGAGTTGGGGTGCTGCATAAAACCAGAGATTGAAATGAGCACAGATAAAGTTCCTTAAGCCAAATATGGAATAGACAAGAGCTACTCCTTGCTCAACGAAATGGACTCAACACCGCATATTAAACGCCTAAGAATGTACCTGACTCTTAAGTATCTTAAAACCTATGGATTGCTATGTCTCCGAAAGAGAATCAAGCATGTGTACAGGGACATAAACGCAGCAGTGATAGGATTGGAGAGGTTCGGTGAGCAAATGAAGACCCTTTGAAGTCATATTGCATGGTACCCATTCCACGGGTTTCAACTACCCAGGTTTAAGGTATTCTTCCTTCAGCTAAAACATGCATGTGGAACCTAGAGTATGATCAACCATGTGATCGGGAGACGTGTTCAAATATGTCTCAGTTTTTGTACCCTGGTACTCGGGTGCAACATTCCAGACGCTTTACTAACACTCTCCCGACTTGGAGAGTCAGTCCCTTTAACCTCCTGTTTGGCCCAGTTTGCAATTTCTGCGGAAGATGAACAGGAATAGCGAGAACCAATGAGAGACTAGCTGGAGGTGTCTGGACGGGCAAATTTAACTCTCATTTCCCACCAGGAAGAGGAAATAACCAAAGGCTCAGCGTGCCGTGCCGGAACCAGATTAGGGCCTGAAGCCATCCTGCGGTGTTGCGGCCAGCTCACAAGAAAACGAGTTGAAGAAAGGAGCTCAGGGGCACTGTAATTCACAAACCTGCAGAGTTATAAATGACAACTATCGTCCAAAAATATACTGAAGTAAGGCTGCCAAGAGGACTTGAAAGCGGGGCAGAATTGCAGGAAACCGATTTCAGGAGGTAGACTGGAATTGCATTGAAAGCATAGGAAAAGAGGCAGAACGTCCACAATGATGCACTTGGCCAAAAAGGGCGTATGCGTTTTTTCCTGAATATATTCAGGAAAAAACGCATACGCCCTTTTTGGCCAACCAAGCAAGCTTGCAAAGGAAATCTGCACTACAATGAAGTCTCACCTCCCCCCGGTCAAAAGGGCCATCTGAAAAAAGTGTAAAATCCAGAAAGGCAGGACAGGCCATGGAGAACTGGGAGCCTTGTTATGCTGATGGGCGGGATGTAAATTGCCAACAGACACTCGGGAGAAGTGTATGGTGTTTCCTGAAACATCTAAAAAACAAAGCAACAGAGCCTAGGGCACTTCCACTTATGGTCCTATAGCTTAGGGAAATTAAAATCAAAAAGATACAGCCACCCCAATGTTTGGGACGCCTCTGTTTACAAGAACCTCGTTTACCGTACAAGTTCAATATCACAGAAAGTGAAAAATGGATAAAGAACTTGTGGTACTTACGTACAATGCAGTATCACTCAGCAGTGAAATCTATGCCATCAGGCCCGTAGCAGCACAATGAGTGGATTCAGGTACGATGATTCTAACTGAAATAAGTCACACAGAAAAAGAAACATCATAAGATATCAGTAATACACGGAATGTAAACTTGGCTACACAGGAACTGAATTACAGAACAGAACAGGGTCTCAAATTTAGAAAACCAACTTATGCTTGTTTAAGGGTAAAGGTGAGTTGGGGTGCTGCATAAAACCAGAGATTGAAATGAGCACAGATAAAGTTCCTTAAGCCAAATATGGAATAGACAAGAGCTACTCCTTGCTCAACGAAATGGACTCAACACCGCATATTAAACGCCTAAGAATGTACCTGACTCTTAAGTATCTTAAAACCTATGGATTGCTCTGTCTCCGAAAGAGAATCAAGCATGTGTACAGGGACATAAACGCAGCAGTGATAGGATTGGAGAGGTTCGGTGAGCAAATGAAGACCCTTTGAAGTCATATTGCATGGTACCCATTCCACGGGTTTCAACTACCCAGGTTTAAGGTATTCTTCCTTCAGCTAAAACATGCATGTGGAACCTAGAGTATGATCAACCATGTGATCGGGAGACGTGTTCAAATATGTCTCAGTTTTCGTACCCTGGTACTCGGGTGCAACATTCCAGACGCTTTACTAACACTCTCCCGACTTGGAGAGTCAGTCCCTTTAACCTCCTGTTTGGCCCAGTTTGCAATTTCTGCGGAAGATGAACAGGAATAGCGAGAACCAATGAGAGACTAGCTGGAGGTGTCTGGACGGGCAAATTTAACTCTCATTTCCCACCAGGAAGAGGAAATAACCAAAGGCTCAGCGTGCCGTGCCGGAACCAGATTAGGGCCTGAAGCCATCCTGCGGTGTTGCGGCCAGCTCACAAGAAAACGAGTTGAAGAAAGGAGCTCAGGGGCACTGTAATTCACAAACCTGCAGAGTTATAAATGACAACTATCGTCCAAAAATATACTGAAGTAAGGCTGCCAAGAGGACTTGAAAGCGGGGCAGAATTGCAGGAAACCGATTTCAGGAGGTAGACTGGAATTGCATTGAAAGCATAGGAAAAGAGGCAGAACGTCCACAATGATGCACTTGGCCAAAAAGGGCGTATGCGTTTTTTCCTGAATATATTCAGGAAAAAACGCATACGCCCTTTTTGGCCAACCAAGCAAGCTTGCAAAGGAAAACTGCACTACAATGAAGTCTCACCTCCCCCCGGTCAAAAGGGCCATCTGAAACAAGTGTAAAATCCAGAAAGGCAGGACAGGCCATGGAGAACTGGGAGCCTTGTTATGCTGATGGGCGGGATGTAAACTGCCAACAGACACTCGGGAGAAGTGTATGGTGTTTCCTGAAACATCTAAAAAACAAAGCAACAGAGCCTAGGGCACTTCCACTTATGGTCCTATAGCTTAGGGAAATTAAAATCAAAAAGACACAGCCACCCCAATGTTTGGGACGCCTCTGTTTACAAGAACCTCGTTTACCGTACAAGTTCAATATCACAGAAAGTGAAAAATGGATAAAGAACTTGTGGTACTTACGTACAATGCAGTATCACTCAGCAGTGAAATCTATGTCATCAGGCCCGTAGCAGCACAATGAGTGGATTCAGGTACGATGATTCTAACTGAAATAAGTCACACAGAAAAAGAAACATCATAAGATATCAGTAATACACGGAATGTAAACTTGGCTACACAGGAACTGAATTACAGAACAGAACAGGGTCTCAAATTTAGAAAACCAACTTATGCTTGTTTAAGGGTAAAGGTGAGTTGGGGTGCTGCATAAAACCAGAGATTGAAATGAGCACAGATAAAGTTCCTTAAGCCAAATATGGAATAGACAAGAGCTACTCCTTGCTCAACGAAATGGACTCAACACCGCATATTAAACGCCTAAGAATGTACCTGACTCTTAAGTATCTTAAAACCGATGGATTGCTATGTCTCCGAAAGAGAATCAAGCATGTGTACAGGGACATAAACGCAGCAGTGATAGGATTGGAGAGGTTCGGTGAGCAAATGAAGACCCTTTGAAGTCATATTGCATGGTACCCATTCCACGGGTTTCAACTACCCAGGTTTAAGGTATTCTTCCTTCAGCTAAAACATGCATGTGGAACCTAGAGTATGATCAACCATGTGATCGGGAGACGTGTTCAAATATGTCTCAGTTTTCGTACCCTGGTACTCGGGTGCAACATTCCAGACGCTTTACTAACACTCTCCCGACTTGGAGAGTCAGTCCCTTTAACCTCCTGTTTGGCCCAGTTTGCAATTTCTGCGGAAGATGAACAGGAATAGCGAGAACCAATGAGAGACTAGCTGGAGGTGTCTGGACGGGCAAATTTAACTCTCATTTCCCACCAGGAAGAGGAAATAACCAAAGGCTCAGCGTGCCGTGCCGGAACCAGATTAGGGCCTGAAGCCATCCTGCGGTGTTGCGGCCAGCTCACAAGAAAACGAGTTGAAGAAAGGAGCTCAGGGGCACTGTAATTCACAAACCTGCAGAGTTATAAATGACAACTATCGTCCAAAAATATACTGAAGTAAGGCTGCCAAGAGGACTTGAAAGCGGGGCAGAATTGCAGGAAACCGATTTCAGGAGGTAGACTGGAATTGCATTGAAAGCATAGGAAAAGAGGCAGAACGTCCACAATGATGCACTTGGCCAAAAAGGGCGTATGCGTTTTTTCCTGAATATATTCAGGAAAAAACGCATACGCCCTTTTTGGCCAACCAAGCAAGCTTGCAAAGGAAAACTGCACTACAATGAAGTCTCACTTCCCCCCGGTCAAAAGGGCCATCTGAAACAAGTGTAAAATCCAGAAAGGCAGGACAGGCCATGGAGAACTGGGAGCCTTGTTATGCTGATGGGCGGGATGTAAACTGCCAACAGACACTCGGGAGAAGTGTATGGTGTTTCCTGAAACATCTAAAAAACAAAGCAACAGAGCCTAGGGCACTTCCACTTATGGTCCTATAGCTTAGGGAAATTAAAATCAAAAAGACACAGCCACCCCAATGTTTGGGACGCCTCTGTTTACAAGAACCTCGTTTACCGTACAAGTTCAATATCACAGAAAGTGAAAAATGGATAAAGAACTTGTGGTACTTACGTACAATGCAGTATCACTCAGCAGTGAAATCTATGTCATCAGGCCCGTAGCAGCACAATGAGTGGATTCAGGTACGATGATTCTAACTGAAATAAGTCACACAGAAAAAGAAACATCATAAGATATCAGTAATACACGGAATGTAAACTTGGCTACACAGGAACTGAATTACAGAACAGAACAGGGTCTCAAATTTAGAAAACCAACTTATGCTTGTTTAAGGGTAAAGGTGAGTTGGGGTGCTGCATAAAACCAGAGATTGAAATGAGCACAGATAAAGTTCCTTAAGCCAAATATGGAATAGACAAGAGCTACTCCTTGCTCAACGAAATGGACTCAACACCGCATATTAAACGCCTAAGAATGTACCTGACTCTTAAGTATCTTAAAACCGATGGATTGCTATGTCTCCGAAAGAGAATCAAGCATGTGTACAGGGACATAAACGCAGCAGTGATAGGATTGGAGAGGTTCGGTGAGCAAATGAAGACCCTTTGAAGTCATATTGCATGGTACCCATTCCACGGGTTTCAACTACCCAGGTTTAAGGTATTCTTCCTTCAGCTAAAACATGCATGTGGAACCTAGAGTATGATCAACCATGTGATCGGGAGACGTGTTCAAATATGTCTCAGTTTTCGTACCCTGGTACTCGGGTGCAACATTCCAGACGCTTTACTAACACTCTCCCGACTTGGAGAGTCAGTCCCTTTAACCTCCTGTTTGGCCCAGTTTGCAATTTCTGCGGAAGATGAACAGGAATAGCGAGAACCAATGAGAGACTAGCTGGAGGTGTCTGGACGGGCAAATTTAACTCTCATTTCCCACCAGGAAGAGGAAATAACCAAAGGCTCAGCGTGCCGTGCCGGAACCAGATTAGGGCCTGAAGCCATCCTGCGGTGTTGCGGCCAGCTCACAAGAAAACGAGTTGAAGAAAGGAGCTCAGGGGCACTGTAATTCACAAACCTGCAGAGTTATAAATGACAACTATCGTCCAAAAATATACTGAAGTAAGGCTGCCAAGAGGACTTGAAAGCGGGGCAGAATTGCAGGAAACCGATTTCAGGAGGTAGACTGGAATTGCATTGAAAGCATAGGAAAAGAGGCAGAACGTCCACAATGATGCACTTGGCCAAAAAGGGCGTATGCGTTTTTTCCTGAATATATTCAGGAAAAAACGCATACGCCCTTTTTGGCCAACCAAGCAAGCTTGCAAAGGAAATCTGCACTACAATGAAGTCTCACTTCCCCCCCCCCCCGGTCAAAAGGGCCATCTGAAAAAAGTGTAAAATCCAGAAAGGCAGGACAGGCCATGGAGAACTGGAAGCCTTGTTATGCTGATGGGCGGGATGTAAATTGCCAACAGACACTCGGGAGAAGTGTATGGTGTTTCCTGAAACATCTAAAAAACAAAGCAACAGAGCCTAGGGCACTTCCACTTATGGTCCTATAGCTTAGGGAAATTAAAATCAAAAAGACACAGCCACCCCAATGTTTGGGACGCCTCTGTTTACAAGAACCTCGTTTACCGTACAAGTTCAATATCACAGAAAGTGAAAAATGGATAAAGAACTTGTGGTACTTACGTACAATGCAGTATCACTCAGCAGTGAAATCTATGCCATCAGGCCCGTAGCAGCACAATGAGTGGATTCAGGTACGATGATTCTAACTGAAATAAGTCACACAGAGAAAGAAACATCATAAGATATCAGTAATACACGGAATGTAAACTTGGCTACACAGGAACTGAATTACAGAACAGAACAGGGTCTCAAATTTAGAAAACCAACTTATGCTTGTTTAAGGGTAAAGGTGAGTTGGGGTGCTGCATAAAACCAGAGATTGAAATGAGCACAGATAAAGTTCCTTAAGCCAAATATGGAATAGACAAGAGCTACTCCTTGCTCAACGAAATGGACTCAACACCGCATATTAAACGCCTAAGAATGTACCTGACTCTGAAGTATCTTAAAACCTATGGATTGCTATGTCTCCGAAAGAGAATCAAGCATGTGTACAGGGACATAAACGCAGCAGTGATAGGATTGGAGAGGTTCGGTGAGCAAATGAAGACCCTTTGAAGTCATATTGCATGGTACCCATTCCACGGGTTTCAACTACCCAGGTTTAAGGTATTCTTCCTTCAGCTAAAACATGCATGTGGAACCTAGAGTATGATCAACCATGTGATCGGGAGACGTGTTCAAATATGTCTCAGTTTTCGTACCCTGGTACTCGGGTGCAACATTCCAGACGCTTTACTAACACTCTCCCGACTTGGAGAGTCAGTCCCTTTAACCTCCTGTTTGGCCCAGTTTGCAATTTCTGCGGAAGATGAACAGGAATAGCGAGAACCAATGAGAGACTAGCTGGAGGTGTCTGGACGGGCAAATTTAACTCTCATTTCCCACCAGGAAGAGGAAATAACCAAAGGCTCAGCGTGCCGTGCCGGAACCAGATTAGGGCCTGAAGCCATCCTGCGGTGTTGCGGCCAGCTCACAAGAAAACGAGTTGAAGAAAGGAGCTCAGGGGCACTGTAATTCACAAACCTGCAGAGTTATAAATGACAACTATCGTCCAAAAATATACTGAAGTAAGGCTGCCAAGAGGACTTGAAAGCGGGGCAGAATTGCAGGAAACCGATTTCAGGAGGTAGACTGGAATTGCATTGAAAGCATAGGAAAAGAGGCAGAACGTCCACAATGATGCACTTGGCCAAAAAGGGCGTATGCGTTTTTTCCTGAATATATTCAGGAAAAAACGCATACGCCCTTTTTGGCCAACCAAGCAAGCTTGCAAAGGAAAACTGCACTACAATGAAGTCTCACTTCCCCCCGGTCAAAAGGGCCATCTGAAACAAGTGTAAAATCCAGAAAGGCAGGACAGGCCATGGAGAACTGGGAGCCTTGTTATGCTGATGGGCGGGATGTAAACTGCCAACAGACACTCGGGAGAAGTGTATGGTGTTTCCTGAAACATCTAAAAAACAAAGCAACAGAGCCTAGGGCACTTCCACTTATGGTCCTATAGCTTAGGGAAATTAAAATCAAAAAGACACAGCCACCCCAATGTTTGGGACGCCTCTGTTTACAAGAACCTCGTTTACCGTACAAGTTCAATATCACAGAAAGTGAAAAATGGATAAAGAACTTGTGGTACTTACGTACAATGCAGTATCACTCAGCAGTGAAATCTATGTCATCAGGCCCGTAGCAGCACAATGAGTGGATTCAGGTACGATGATTCTAACTGAAATAAGTCACACAGAAAAAGAAACATCATAAGATATCAGTAATACACGGAATGTAAACTTGGCTACACAGGAACTGAATTACAGAACAGAACAGGGTCTCAAATTTAGAAAACCAACTTATGCTTGTTTAAGGGTAAAGGTGAGTTGGGGTGCTGCATAAAACCAGAGATTGAAATGAGCACAGATAAAGTTCCTTAAGCCAAATATGGAATAGACAAGAGCTACTCCTTGCTCAACGAAATGGACTCAACACCGCATATTAAACGCCTAAGAATGTACCTGACTCTTAAGTATCTTAAAACCGATGGATTGCTATGTCTCCGAAAGAGAATCAAGCATGTGTACAGGGACATAAACGCAGCAGTGATAGGATTGGAGAGGTTCGGTGAGCAAATGAAGACCCTTTGAAGTCATATTGCATGGTACCCATTCCACGGGTTTCAACTACCCAGGTTTAAGGTATTCTTCCTTCAGCTAAAACATGCATGTGGAACCTAGAGTATGATCAACCATGTGATCGGGAGACGTGTTCAAATATGTCTCAGTTTTCGTACCCTGGTACTCGGGTGCAACATTCCAGACGCTTTACTAACACTCTCCCGACTTGGAGAGTCAGTCCCTTTAACCTCCTGTTTGGCCCAGTTTGCAATTTCTGCGGAAGATGAACAGGAATAGCGAGAACCAATGAGAGACTAGCTGGAGGTGTCTGGACGGGCAAATTTAACTCTCATTTCCCACCAGGAAGAGGAAATAACCAAAGGCTCAGCGTGCCGTGCCGGAACCAGATTAGGGCCTGAAGCCATCCTGCGGTGTTGCGGCCAGCTCACAAGAAAACGAGTTGAAGAAAGGAGCTCAGGGGCACTGTAATTCACAAACCTGCAGAGTTATAAATGACAACTATCGTCCAAAAATATACTGAAGTAAGGCTGCCAAGAGGACTTGAAAGCGGGGCAGAATTGCAGGAAACCGATTTCAGGAGGTAGACTGGAATTGCATTGAAAGCATAGGAAAAGAGGCAGAACGTCCACAATGATGCACTTGGCCAAAAAGGGCGTATGCGTTTTTTCCTGAATATATTCAGGAAAAAATGCATACGCCCTTTTTGGCCAACCAAGCAAGCTTGCAAAGGAAATCTGCACTACAATGAAGTCTCACTTCCCCCCCCCCCGGTCAAAAGGGCCATCTGAAAAAAGTGTAAAATCCAGAAAGGCAGGACAGGCCATGGAGAACTGGGAGCCTTGTTATGCTGATGGGCGGGATGTAAATTGCCAACAGACACTCGGGAGAAGTGTATGGTGTTTCCTGAAACATCTAAAAAACAAAGCAACAGAGCCTAGGGCACTTCCACTTATGGTCCTATAGCTTAGGGAAATTAAAATCAAAAAGATACAGCCACCCCAATGTTTGGGACGCCTCTGTTTACAAGAACCTCGTTTACCGTACAAGTTCAATATCACAGAAAGTGAAAAATGGATAAAGAACTTGTGGTACTTACGTACAATGCAGTATCACTCAGCAGTGATATCTATGCCATCAGGCCCGTAGAAGCACAATGAGTGGATTCAGGTACGATGATTCTAACTGAAATAAGTCACACAGAAAAAGAAACATCATAAGATATCAGTAATACACGGAATGTAAACTTGGCTACACAGGAACTGAATTACAGAACAGAACAGGGTCTCAAATTTAGAAAACCAACTTATGCTTGTTTAGGGGTAAAGGTGAGTTGGGGTGCTGCATAAAACCAGAGATTGAAATGAGCACAGATAAAGTTCCTTAAGCCAAATATGGAATAGACAAGAGCTACTCCTTGCTCAACGAAATGGACTCAACACCGCATATTAAACGCCTAAGAATGTACCTGACTCTTAAGTATCTTAAAACCTATGGATTGCTATGTCTCCGAAAGAGAATCAAGCATGTGTACAGGGACATAAACGCAGCAGTGATAGGATTGGAGAGGTTCGGTGAGCAAATGAAGACCCTTTGAAGTCATATTGCATGGTACCCATTCCACGGGTTTCAACTACCCAGGTTTAAGGTATTCTTCCTTCAGCTAAAACATGCATGTGGAACCTAGAGTATGATCAACCATGTGATCGGGAGACGTGTTCAAATATGTCTCAGTTTTCGTACCCTGGTACTCGGGTGCAACATTCCAGACGCTTTACTAACACTCTCCCGACTTGGAGAGTCAGTCCCTTTAACCTCCTGTTTGGCCCAGTTTGCAATTTCTGCGGAAGATGAACAGGAATAGCGAGAACCAATGAGAGACTAGCTGGAGGTGTCTGGACGGGCAAATTTAACTCCCATTTCCCACCAGGAAGAGGAAATAACCAAAGGCTCAGCGTGCCGTGCCGGAACCAGATTAGGGCCTGAAGCCATCCTGCGGTGTTGCGGCCAGCTCACAAGAAAACGAGTTGAAGAAAGGAGCTCAGGGGCACTGTAATTCACAAACCTGCAGAGTTATAAATGACAACTATCGTCCAAAAATATACTGAAGTAAGGCTGCCAAGAGGACTTGAAAGCGGGGCAGAATTGCAGGAAACCGATTTCAGGAGGTAGACTGGAATTGCATTGAAAGCATAGGAAAAGAGGCAGAACGTCCACAATGATGCACTTGGCCAAAAAGGGCGTATGCGTTTTTTCCTGAATATATTCAGGAAAAAACGCATACGCCCTTTTTGGCCAACCAAGCAAGCTTGCAAAGGAAATCTGCACTACAATGAAGTCTCACCTCCCCCCGGTCAAAAGGGCCATCTGAAAAAAGTGTAAAATCCAGAAAGGCAGGACAGGCCATGGAGAACTGGGAGCCTTGTTATGCTGATGGGCGGGATGTAAATTGCCAACAGACACTCGGGAGAAGTGTATGGTGTTTCCTGAAACATCTAAAAAACAAAGCAACAGAGCCTAGGGCACTTCCACTTATGGTCCTATAGCTTAGGGAAATTAAAATCAAAAAGATACAGCCACCCCAATGTTTGGGACGCCTCTGTTTACAAGAACCTCGTTTACCGTACAAGTTCAATATTACAGAAAGTGAAAAATGGATAAAGAACTTGTGGTACTTACGTACAATGCAGTATCACTCAGCAGTGAAATCTATGCCATCAGGCCCGTAGCAGCACAATGAGTGGATTCAGGTACGATGATTCTAACTGAAATAAGTCACACAGAGAAAGAAACATCATAAGATATCAGTAATACACGGAATGTAAACTTGGCTACACAGGAACTGAATTACAGAACAGAACAGGGTCTCAAATTTAGAAAACCAACTTATGCTTGTTTAAGGGTAAAGGTGAGTTGGGGTGCTGCATAAAACCAGAGATTGAAATGAGCACAGATAAAGTTCCTTAAGCCAAATATGGAATAGACAAGAGCTACTCCTTGCTCAACGAAATGGACTCAACACCGCATATTAAACGCCTAAGAATGTACCTGACTCTTAAGTATCTTAAAACCTATGGATTGCTATGTCTCCGAAAGAGAATCAAGCATGTGTACAGGGACATAAACGCAGCAGTGATAGGATTGGAGAGGTTCGGTGAGCAAATGAAGACCCTTTGAAGTCATATTGCATGGTACCCATTCCACGGGTTTCAACTACCCAGGTTTAAGGTATTCTTCCTTCAGCTAAAACATGCATGTGGAACCTAGAGTATGATCAACCATGTGATCGGGAGACGTGTTCAAATATGTCTCAGTTTTCGTACCCTGGTACTCGGGTGCAACATTCCAGACGCTTTACTAACACTCTCCCGACTTGGAGAGTCAGTCCCTTTAACCTCCTGTTTGGCCCAGTTTGCAATTTCTGCGGAAGATGAACAGGAATAGCGAGAACCAATGAGAGACTAGCTGGAGGTGTCTGGACGGGCAAATTTAACTCTCATTTCCCACCAGGAAGAGGAAATAACCAAAGGCTCAGCGTGCCGTGCCGGAACCAGATTAGGGCCTGAAGCCATCCTGCGGTGTTGCGGCCAGCTCACAAGAAAACGAGTTGAAGAAAGGAGCTCAGGGGCACTGTAATTCACAAACCTGCAGAGTTATAAATGACAACTATCGTCCAAAAATATACTGAAGTAAGGCTGCCAAGAGGACTTGAAAGCGGGGCAGAATTGCAGGAAACCGATTTCAGGAGGTAGACTGGAATTGCATTGAAAGCATAGGAAAAGAGGCAGAACGTCCACAATGATGCACTTGGCCAAAAAGGGCGTATGCGTTTTTTCCTGAATATATTCAGGAAAAAACGCATACGCCCTTTTTGGCCAACCAAGCAAGCTTGCAAAGGAAAACTGCACTACAATGAAGTCTCACTTCCCCCCGGTCAAAAGGGCCATCTGAAACAAGTGTAAAATCCAGAAAGGCAGGACAGGCCATGGAGAACTGGGAGCCTTGTTATGCTGATGGGCGGGATGTAAACTGCCAACAGACACTCGGGAGAAGTGTATGGTGTTTCCTGAAACATCTAAAAAACAAAGCAACAGAGCCTAGGGCACTTCCACTTATGGTCCTATAGCTTAGGGAAATTAAAATCAAAAAGACACAGCCACCCCAATGTTTGGGACGCCTCTGTTTACAAGAACCTCGTTTACCGTACAAGTTCAATATCACAGAAAGTGAAAAATGGATAAAGAACTTGTGGTACTTACGTACAATGCAGTATCACTCAGCAGTGAAATCTATGTCATCAGGCCCGTAGCAGCACAATGAGTGGATTCAGGTACGATGATTCTAACTGAAATAAGTCACACAGAAAAAGAAACATCATAAGATATCAGTAATACACGGAATGTAAACTTGGCTACACAGGAACTGAATTACAGAACAGAACAGGGTCTCAAATTTAGAAAACCAACTTATGCTTGTTTAAGGGTAAAGGTGAGTTGGGGTGCTGCATAAAACCAGAGATTGAAATGAGCACAGATAAAGTTCCTTAAGCCAAATATGGAATACACAAGAGCTACTCCTTGCTCAACGAAATGGACTCAACACCGCATATTAAACGCCTAAGAATGTACCTGACTCTTAAGTATCTTAAAACCGATGGATTGCTATGTCTCCGAAAGAGAATCAAGCATGTGTACAGGGACATAAACGCAGCAGTGATAGGATTGGAGAGGTTCGGTGAGCAAATGAAGACCCTTTGAAGTCATATTGCATGGTACCCATTCCACGGGTTTCAACTACCCAGGTTTAAGGTATTCTTCCTTCAGCTAAAACATGCATGTGGAACCTAGAGTATGATCAACCATGTGATCGGGAGACGTGTTCAAATATGTCTCAGTTTTCGTACCCTGGTACTCGGGTGCAACATTCCAGACGCTTTACTAACACTCTCCCGACTTGGAGAGTCAGTCCCTTTAACCTCCTGTTTGGCCCAGTTTGCAATTTCTGCGGAAGATGAACAGGAATAGCGAGAACCAATGAGAGACTAGCTGGAGGTGTCTGGACGGGCAAATTTAACTCTCATTTCCCACCAGGAAGAGGAAATAACCAAAGGCTCAGCGTGCCGTGCCGGAACCAGATTAGGGCCTGAAGCCATCCTGCGGTGTTGCGGCCAGCTCACAAGAAAACGAGTTGAAGAAAGGAGCTCAGGGGCACTGTAATTCACAAACCTGCAGAGTTATAAATGACAACTATCGTCCAAAAATATACTGAAGTAAGGCTGCCAAGAGGACTTGAAAGCGGGGCAGAATTGCAGGAAACCGATTTCAGGAGGTAGACTGGAATTGCATTGAAAGCATAGGAAAAGAGGCAGAACGTCCACAATGATGCACTTGGCCAAAAAGGGCGTATGCGTTTTTTCCTGAATATATTCAGGAAAAAACGCATACGCCCTTTTTGGCCAACCAAGCAAGCTTGCAAAGGAAATCTGCACTACAATGAAGTCTCACCTCCCCCCGGTCAAAAGGGCCATCTGAAAAAAGTGTAAAATCCAGAAAGGCAGGACAGGCCATGGAGAACTGGGAGCCTTGTTATGCTGATGGGCGGGATGTAAATTGCCAACAGACACTCGGGAGAAGTGTATGGTGTTTCCTGAAACATCTAAAAAACAAAGCAACAGAGCCTAGGGCACTTCCACTTATGGTCCTATAGCTTAGGGAAATTAAAATCAAAAAGATACAGCCACCCCAATGTTTGGGACGCCTCTGTTTACAAGAACCTCGTTTACCGTACAAGTTCAATATTACAGAAAGTGAAAAATGGATAAAGAACTTGTGGTACTTACGTACAATGCAGTATCACTCAGCAGTGAAATCTATGCCATCAGGCCCGTAGCAGCACAATGAGTGGATTCAGGTACGATGATTCTAACTGAAATAAGTCACACAGAGAAAGAAACATCATAAGATATCAGTAATACACGGAATGTAAACTTGGCTACACAGGAACTGAATTACAGAACAGAACAGGGTCTCAAATTTAGAAAACCAACTTATGCTTGTTTAAGGGTAAAGGTGAGTTGGGGTGCTGCATAAAACCAGAGATTGAAATGAGCACAGATAAAGTTCCTTAAGCCAAATATGGAATAGACAAGAGCTACTCCTTGCTCAACGAAATGGACTCAACACCGCATATTAAACGCCTAAGAATGTACCTGACTCTTAAGTATCTTAAAACCTATGGATTGCTATGTCTCCGAAAGAGAATCAAGCATGTGTACAGGGACATAAACGCAGCAGTGATAGGATTGGAGAGGTTCGGTGAGCAAATGAAGACCCTTTGAAGTCATATTGCATGGTACCCATTCCACGGGTTTCAACTACCCAGGTTTAAGGTATTCTTCCTTCAGCTAAAACATGCATGTGGAACCTAGAGTATGATCAACCATGTGATCGGGAGACGTGTTCAAATATGTCTCAGTTTTCGTACCCTGGTACTCGGGTGCAACATTCCAGACGCTTTACTAACACTCTCCCGACTTGGAGAGTCAGTCCCTTTAACCTCCTGTTTGGCCCAGTTTGCAATTTCTGCGGAAGATGAACAGGAATAGCGAGAACCAATGAGAGACTAGCTGGAGGTGTCTGGACGGGCAAATTTAACTCTCATTTCCCACCAGGAAGAGGAAATAACCAAAGGCTCAGCGTGCCGTGCCGGAACCAGATTAGGGCCTGAAGCCATCCTGCGGTGTTGCGGCCAGCTCACAAGAAAACGAGTTGAAGAAAGGAGCTCAGGGGCACTGTAATTCACAAACCTGCAGAGTTATAAATGACAACTATCGTCCAAAAATATACTGAAGTAAGGCTGCCAAGAGGACTTGAAAGCGGGGCAGAATTGCAGGAAACCGATTTCAGGAGGTAGACTGGAATTGCATTGAAAGCATAGGAAAAGAGGCAGAACGTCCACAATGATGCACTTGGCCAAAAAGGGCGTATGCGTTTTTTCCTGAATATATTCAGGAAAAAACGCATACGCCCTTTTTGGCCAACCAAGCAAGCTTGCAAAGGAAAACTGCACTACAATGAAGTCTCACTTCCCCCCGGTCAAAAGGGCCATCTGAAAAAAGTGTAAAATCCAGAAAGGCAGGACAGGCCATGGAGAACTGGGAGCCTTGTTATGCTGATGGGCGGGATGTAAACTGCCAACAGACACTCGGGAGAAGTGTATGGTGTTTCCTGAAACATCTAAAAAACAAAGCAACAGAGCCTAGGGCACTTCCACTTATGGTCCTATAGCTTAGGGAAATTAAAATCAAAAAGACACAGCCACCCCAATGTTTGGGACGCCTCTGTTTACAAGAACCTCGTTTACCGTACAAGTTCAATATCACAGAAAGTGAAAAATGGATAAAGAACTTGTGGTACTTACGTACAATGCAGTATCACTCAGCAGTGAAATCTATGTCATCAGGCCCGTAGCAGCACAATGAGTGGATTCAGGTACGATGATTCTAACTGAAATAAGTCACACAGAAAAAGAAACATCATAAGATATCAGTAATACACGGAATGTAAACTTGGCTACACAGGAACTGAATTACAGAACAGAACAGGGTCTCAAATTTAGAAAACCAACTTATGCTTGTTTAAGGGTAAAGGTGAGTTGGGGTGCTGCATAAAACCAGAGATTGAAATGAGCACAGATAAAGTTCCTTAAGCCAAATATGGAATAGACAAGAGCTACTCCTTGCTCAACGAAATGGACTCAACACCGCATATTAAACGCCTAAGAATGTACCTGACTCTTAAGTATCTTAAAACCTATGGATTGCTATGTCTCCGAAAGAGAATCAAGCATGTGTACAGGGACATAAACGCAGCAGTGATAGGATTGGAGAGGTTCGGTGAGCAAATGAAGACCCTTTGAAGTCATATTGCATGGTACCCATTCCACGGGTTTCAACTACCCAGGTTTAAGGTATTCTTCCTTCAGCTAAAACATGCATGTGGAACCTAGAGTATGATCAACCATGTGATCGGGAGACGTGTTCAAATATGTCTCAGTTTTCGTACCCTGGTACTCGGGTGCAACATTCCAGACGCTTTACTAACACTCTCCCGACTTGGAGAGTCAGTCCCTTTAACCTCCTGTTTGGCCCAGTTTGCAATTTCTGCGGAAGATGAACAGGAATAGCGAGAACCAATGAGAGACTAGCTGGAGGTGTCTGGACGGGCAAATTTAACTCTCATTTCCCACCAGGAAGAGGAAATAACCAAAGGCTCAGCGTGCCGTGCCGGAACCAGATTAGGGCCTGAAGCCATCCTGCGGTGTTGCGGCCAGCTCACAAGAAAACGAGTTGAAGAAAGGAGCTCAGGGGCACTGTAATTCACAAACCTGCAGAGTTATAAATGACAACTATCGTCCAAAAATATACTGAAGTAAGGCTGCCAAGAGGACTTGAAAGCGGGGCAGAATTGCAGGAAACCGATTTCAGGAGGTAGACTGGAATTGCATTGAAAGCATAGGAAAAGAGGCAGAACGTCCACAATGATGCACTTGGCCAAAAAGGGCGTATGCGTTTTTTCCTGAATATATTCAGGAAAAAACGCATACGCCCTTTTTGGCCAACCAAGCAAGCTTGCAAAGGAAATCTGCACTACAATGAAGTCTCACTTCCCCCCCCCCCCGGTCAAAAGGGCCATCTGAAAAAAGTGTAAAATCCAGAAAGGCAGGACAGGCCATGGAGAACTGGGAGCCTTGTTATGCTGATGGGCGGGATGTAAATTGCCAACAGACACTCGGGAGAAGTGTATGGTGTTTCCTGAAACATCTAAAAAACAAAGCAACAGAGCCTAGGGCACTTCCACTTATGGTCCTATAGCTTAGGGAAATTAAAATCAAAAAGATACAGCCACCCCAATGTTTGGGACGCCTCTGTTTACAAGAACCTCGTTTACCGTACAAGTTCAATATCACAGAAAGTGAAAAATGGATAAAGAACTTGTGGTACTTACGTACAATGCAGTATCACTCAGCAGTGATATCTATGCCATCAGGCCCGTAGCAGAACAATGAGTGGATTCAGGTACGATGATTCTAACTGAAATAAGTCACACAGAAAAAGAAACATCATAAGATATCAGTAATACACGGAATGTAAACTTGGCTACACAGGAACTGAATTACAGAACAGAACAGGGTCTCAAATTTAGAAAACTAACTTATGCTTGTTTAAGGGTAAAGGTGAGTTGGGGTGCTGCATAAAACCAGAGATTGAAATGAGCACAGATAAAGTTCCTTAAGCCAAATATGGAATACACAAGAGCTACTCCTTGCTCAACGAAATGGACTCAACACCGCATATTAAACGCCTAAGAATGTACCTGACTCTTAAGTATCTTAAAACCGATGGATTGCTATGTCTCCGAAAGAGAATCAAGCATGTGTACAGGGACATAAACGCAGCAGTGATAGGATTGGAGAGGTTCGGTGAGCAAATGAAGACCCTTTGAAGTCATATTGCATGGTACCCATTCCACGGGTTTCAACTACCCAGGTTTAAGGTATTCTTCCTTCAGCTAAAACATGCATGTGGAACCTAGAGTATGATCAACCATGTGATCGGGAGACGTGTTCAAATATGTCTCAGTTTTCGTACCCTGGTACTCGGGTGCAACATTCCAGACGCTTTACTAACACTCTCCCGACTTGGAGAGTCAGTCCCTTTAACCTCCTGTTTGGCCCAGTTTGCAATTTCTGCGGAAGATGAACAGGAATAGCGAGAACCAATGAGAGACTAGCTGGAGGTGTCTGGACGGGCAAATTTAACTCCCATTTCCCACCAGGAAGAGGAAATAACCAAAGGCTCAGCGTGCCGTGCCGGAACCAGATTAGGGCCTGAAGCCATCCTGCGGTGTTGCGGCCAGCTCACAAGAAAACGAGTTGAAGAAAGGAGCTCAGGGGCACTGTAATTCACAAACCTGCAGAGTTATAAATGACAACTATCGTCCAAAAATATACTGAAGTAAGGCTGCCAAGAGGACTTGAAAGCGGGGCAGAATTGCAGGAAACCGATTTCAGGAGGTAGACTGGAATTGCATTGAAAGCATAGGAAAAGAGGCAGAACGTCCACAATGATGCACTTGGCCAAAAAGGGCGTATGCGTTTTTTCCTGAATATATTCAGGAAAAAACGCATACGCCCTTTTTGGCCAACCAAGCAAGCTTGCAAAGGAAATCTGCACTACAATGAAGTCTCACCTCCCCCCGGTCAAAAGGGCCATCTGAAAAAAGTGTAAAATCCAGAAAGGCAGGACAGGCCATGGAGAACTGGGAGCCTTGTTATGCTGATGGGCGGGATGTAAATTGCCAACAGACACTCGGGAGAAGTGTATGGTGTTTCCTGAAACATCTAAAAAACAAAGCAACAGAGCCTAGGGCACTTCCACTTATGGTCCTATAGCTTAGGGAAATTAAAATCAAAAAGATACAGCCACCCCAATGTTTGGGACGCCTCTGTTTACAAGAACCTCGTTTACCGTACAAGTTCAATATTACAGAAAGTGAAAAATGGATAAAGAACTTGTGGTACTTACGTACAATGCAGTATCACTCAGCAGTGAAATCTATGCCATCAGGCCCGTAGCAGCACAATGAGTGGATTCAGGTACGATGATTCTAAGTGAAATAAGTCACACAGAGAAAGAAACATCATAAGATATCAGTAATACACGGAATGTAAACTTGGCTACACAGGAACTGAATTACAGAACAGAACAGGGTCTCAAATTTAGAAAACCAACTTATGCTTGTTTAAGGGTAAAGGTGAGTTGGGGTGCTGCATAAAACCAGAGATTGAAATGAGCACAGATAAAGTTCCTTAAGCCAAATATGGAATAGACAAGAGCTACTCCTTGCTCAACGAAATGGACTCAACACCGCATATTAAACGCCTAAGAATGTACCTGACTCTTAAGTATCTTAAAACCTATGGATTGCTATGTCTCCGAAAGAGAATCAAGCATGTGTACAGGGACATAAACGCAGCAGTGATAGGATTGGAGAGGTTCGGTGAGCAAATGAAGACCCTTTGAAGTCATATTGCATGGTACCCATTCCACGGGTTTCAACTACCCAGGTTTAAGGTATTCTTCCTTCAGCTAAAACATGCATGTGGAACCTAGAGTATGATCAACCATGTGATCGGGAGACGTGTTCAAATATGTCTCAGTTTTCGTACCCTGGTACTCGGGTGCAACATTCCAGACGCTTTACTAACACTCTCCCGACTTGGAGAGTCAGTCCCTTTAACCTCCTGTTTGGCCCAGTTTGCAATTTCTGCGGAAGATGAACAGGAATAGCGAGAACCAATGAGAGACTAGCTGGAGGTGTCTGGACGGGCAAATTTAACTCTCATTTCCCACCAGGAAGAGGAAATAACCAAAGGCTCAGCGTGCCGTGCCGGAACCAGATTAGGGCCTGAAGCCATCCTGCGGTGTTGCGGCCAGCTCACAAGAAAACGAGTTGAAGAAAGGAGCTCAGGGGCACTGTAATTCACAAACCTGCAGAGTTATAAATGACAACTATCGTCCAAAAATATACTGAAGTAAGGCTGCCAAGAGGACTTGAAAGCGGGGCAGAATTGCAGGAAACCGATTTCAGGAGGTAGACTGGAATTGCATTGAAAGCATAGGAAAAGAGGCAGAACGTCCACAATGATGCACTTGGCCAAAAAGGGCGTATGCGTTTTTTCCTGAATATATTCAGGAAAAAACGCATACGCCCTTTTTGGCCAACCAAGCAAGCTTGCAAAGGAAAACTGCACTACAATGAAGTCTCACTTCCCCCCGGTCAAAAGGGCCATCTGAAACAAGTGTAAAATCCAGAAAGGCAGGACAGGCCATGGAGAACTGGGAGCCTTGTTATGCTGATGGGCGGGATGTAAACTGCCAACAGACACTCGGGAGAAGTGTATGGTGTTTCCTGAAACATCTAAAAAACAAAGCAACAGAGCCTAGGGCACTTCCACTTATGGTCCTATAGCTTAGGGAAATTAAAATCAAAAAGACACAGCCACCCCAATGTTTGGGACGCCTCTGTTTACAAGAACCTCGTTTACCGTACAAGTTCAATATCACAGAAAGTGAAAAATGGATAAAGAACTTGTGGTACTTACGTACAATGCAGTATCACTCAGCAGTGAAATCTATGTCATCAGGCCCGTAGCAGCACAATGAGTGGATTCAGGTACGATGATTCTAACTGAAATAAGTCACACAGAAAAAGAAACATCATAAGATATCAGTAATACACGGAATGTAAACTTGGCTACACAGGAACTGAATTACAGAACAGAACAGGGTCTCAAATTTAGAAAACCAACTTATGCTTGTTTAAGGGTAAAGGTGAGTTGGGGTGCTGCATAAAACCAGAGATTGAAATGAGCACAGATAAAGTTCCTTAAGCCAAATATGGAATAGACAAGAGCTACTCCTTGCTCAACGAAATGGACTCAACACCGCATATTAAACGCCTAAGAATGTACCTGACTCTTAAGTATCTTAAAACCGATGGATTGCTATGTCTCCGAAAGAGAATCAAGCATGTGTACAGGGACATAAACGCAGCAGTGATAGGATTGGAGAGGTTCGGTGAGCAAATGAAGACCCTTTGAAGTCATATTGCATGGTACCCATTCCACGGGTTTCAACTACCCAGGTTTAAGGTATTCTTCCTTCAGCTAAAACATGCATGTGGAACCTAGAGTATGATCAACCATGTGATCGGGAGACGTGTTCAAATATGTCTCAGTTTTCGTACCCTGGTACTCGGGTGCAACATTCCAGACGCTTTACTAACACTCTCCCGACTTGGAGAGTCAGTCCCTTTAACCTCCTGTTTGGCCCAGTTTGCAATTTCTGCGGAAGATGAACAGGAATAGCGAGAACCAATGAGAGACTAGCTGGAGGTGTCTGGACGGGCAAATTTAACTCTCATTTCCCACCAGGAAGAGGAAATAACCAAAGGCTCAGCGTGCCGTGCCGGAACCAGATTAGGGCCTGAAGCCATCCTGCGGTGTTGCGGCCAGCTCACAAGAAAACGAGTTGAAGAAAGGAGCTCAGGGGCACTGTAATTCACAAACCTGCAGAGTTATAAATGACAACTATCGTCCAAAAATATACTGAAGTAAGGCTGCCAAGAGGACTTGAAAGCGGGGCAGAATTGCAGGAAACCGATTTCAGGAGGTAGACTGGAATTGCATTGAAAGCATAGGAAAAGAGGCAGAACGTCCACAATGATGCACTTGGCCAAAAAGGGCGTATGCGTTTTTTCCTGAATATATTCAGGAAAAAACGCATACGCCCTTTTTGGCCAACCAAGCAAGCTTGCAAAGGAAATCTGCACTACAATGAAGTCTCACTTCCCCCCCCCCCCGGTCAAAAGGGCCATCTGAAAAAAGTGTAAAATCCAGAAAGGCAGGACAGGCCATGGAGAACTGGGAGCCTTGTTATGCTGATGGGCGGGATGTAAATTGCCAACAGACACTCGGGAGAAGTGTATGGTGTTTCCTGAAACATCTAAAAAACAAAGCAACAGAGCCTAGGGCACTTCCACTTATGGTCCTATAGCTTAGGGAAATTAAAATAAAAAAGATACAGCCACCCCAATGTTTGGGACGCCTCTGTTTACAAGAACCTCGTTTACCGTACAAGTTCAATATCACAGAAAGTGAAAAATGGATAAAGAACTTGTGGTACTTACGTACAATGCAGTATCACTCAGCAGTGATATCTATGCCATCAGGCCCGTAGCAGAACAATGAGTGGATTCAGGTACGATGATTCTAACTGAAATAAGTCACACAGAAAAAGAAACATCATAAGATATCAGTAATACACGGAATGTAAACTTGGCTACACAGGAACTGAATTACAGAACAGAACAGGGTCTCAAATTTAGAAAACCAACTTATGCTTGTTTAAGGGTAAAGGTGAGTTGGGGTGCTGCATAAAACCAGAGATTGAAATGAGCACAGATAAAGTTCCTTAAGCCAAATATGGAATACACAAGAGCTACTCCTTGCTCAACGAAATGGACTCAACACCGCATATTAAACGCCTAAGAATGTACCTGACTCTTAAGTATCTTAAAACCGATGGATTGCTATGTCTCCGAAAGAGAATCAAGCATGTGTACAGGGACATAAACGCAGCAGTGATAGGATTGGAGAGGTTCGGTGAGCAAATGAAGACCCTTTGAAGTCATATTGCATGGTACCCATTCCACGGGTTTCAACTACCCAGGTTTAAGGTATTCTTCCTTCAGCTAAAACATGCATGTGGAACCTAGAGTATGATCAACCATGTGATCGGGAGACGTGTTCAAATATGTCTCAGTTTTCGTACCCTGGTACTCGGGTGCAACATTCCAGACGCTTTACTAACACTCTCCCGACTTGGAGAGTCAGTCCCTTTAACCTCCTGTTTGGCCCAGTTTGCAATTTCTGCGGAAGATGAACAGGAATAGCGAGAACCAATGAGAGACTAGCTGGAGGTGTCTGGACGGGCAAATTTAACTCTCATTTCCCACCAGGAAGAGGAAATAACCAAAGGCTCAGCGTGCCGTGCCGGAACCAGATTAGGGCCTGAAGCCATCCTGCGGTGTTGCGGCCAGCTCACAAGAAAACGAGTTGAAGAAAGGAGCTCAGGGGCACTGTAATTCACAAACCTGCAGAGTTATAAATGACAACTATCGTCCAAAAATATACTGAAGTAAGGCTGCCAAGAGGACTTGAAAGCGGGGCAGAATTGCAGGAAACCGATTTCAGGAGGTAGACTGGAATTGCATTGAAAGCATAGGAAAAGAGGCAGAACGTCCACAATGATGCACTTGGCCAAAAAGGGCGTATGCGTTTTTTCCTGAATATATTCAGGAAAAAACGCATACGCCCTTTTTGGCCAACCAAGAAAGCTTGCAAAGGAAAACTGCACTACAATGAAGTCTCACTTCCCCCCGGTCAAAAGGGCCATCTGAAAAAAGTGTAAAATCCAGAAAGGCAGGACAGGCCATGGAGAACTGGGAGCCTTGTTATGCTGATGGGCGGGATGTAAACTGCCAACAGACACTCGGGAGAAGTGTATGGTGTTTCCTGAAACATCTAAAAAACAAAGCAACAGAGCCTAGGGCACTTCCACTTATGGTCCTATAGCTTAGGGAAATTAAAATAAAAAAGACACAGCCACCCCAATGTTTGGGACGCCTCTGTTTACAAGAACCTCGTTTACCGTACAAGTTCAATATCACAGAAAGTGAAAAATGGATAAAGAACTTGTGGTACTTACGTACAATGCAGTATCACTCAGCAGTGAAATCTATGTCATCAGGCCCGTAGCAGCACAATGAGTGGATTCAGGTACGATGATTCTAACTGAAATAAGTCACACAGAAAAAGAAACATCATAAGATATCAGTAATACACGGAATGTAAACTTGGCTACACAGGAACTGAATTACAGAACAGAACAGGGTCTCAAATTTAGAAAACCAACTTATGCTTGTTTAAGGGTAAAGGTGAGTTGGGGTGCTGCATAAAACCAGAGATTGAAATGAGCACAGATAAAGTTCCTTAAGCCAAATATGGAATAGACAAGAGCTACTCCTTGCTCAACGAAATGGACTCAACACCGCATATTAAACGCCTAAGAATGTACCTGACTCTTAAGTATCTTAAAACCGATGGATTGCTATGTCTCCGAAAGAGAATCAAGCATGTGTACAGGGACATAAACGCAGCAGTGATAGGATTGGAGAGGTTCGGTGAGCAAATGAAGACCCTTTGAAGTCATATTGCATGGTACCCATTCCACGGGTTTCAACTACCCAGGTTTAAGGTATTCTTCCTTCAGCTAAAACATGCATGTGGAACCTAGAGTATGATCAACCATGTGATCGGGAGACGTGTTCAAATATGTCTCAGTTTTCATACCCTGGTACTCGGGTGCAACATTCCAGACGCTTTACTAACACTCTCCCGACTTGGAGAGTCAGTCCCTTTAACCTCCTGTTTGGCCCAGTTTGCAATTTCTGCGGAAGATGAACAGGAATAGCGAGAACCAATGAGAGACTAGCTGGAGGTGTCTGGACGGGCAAATTTAACTCTCATTTCCCACCAGGAAGAGGAAATAACCAAAGGCTCAGCGTGCCGTGCCGGAACCAGATTAGGGCCTGAAGCCATCCTGCGGTGTTGCGGCCAGCTCACAAGAAAACGAGTTGAAGAAAGGAGCTCAGGGGCACTGTAATTCACAAACCTGCAGAGTTATAAATGACAACTATCGTCCAAAAATATACTGAAGTAAGGCTGCCAAGAGGACTTGAAAGCGGGGCAGAATTGCAGGAAACCGATTTCAGGAGGTAGACTGGAATTGCATTGAAAGCATAGGAAAAGAGGCAGAACGTCCACAATGATGCACTTGGCCAAAAAGGGCGTATGCGTTTTTTCCTGAATATATTCAGGAAAAAACGCATACGCCCTTTTTGGCCAACCAAGCAAGCTTGCAAAGGAAATCTGCACTACAGTGAAGTCTCACTTCCCCCCACCCCGGTCAAAAGGGCCATCTGAAAAAAGTGTAAAATCCAGAAAGGCAGGACAGGCCATGGAGAACTGGGAGCCTTGTTATGCTGATGGGCGGGATGTAAATTGCCAACAGACACTCGGGAGAAGTGTATGGTGTTTCCTGAAACATCTAAAAAACAAAGCAACAGAGCCTAGGGCACTTCCACTTATGGTCCTATAGCTTAGGGAAATTAAAATCAAAAAGATACAGCCACCCCAATGTTTGGGACGCCTCTGTTTACAAGAACCTCGTTTACCGTACAAGTTCAATATCACAGAAAGTGAAAAATGGATAAAGAACTTGTGGTACTTACGTACAATGCAGTATCACTCAGCAGTGATATCTATGCCATCAGGCCCGTAGCAGAACAATGAGTGGATTCAGGTACGATGATTCTAACTGAAATAAGTCACACAGAAAAAGAAACATCATAAGATATCAGTAATACACGGAATGTAAACTTGGCTACACAGGAACTGAATTACAGAACAGAACAGGGTCTCAAATTTAGAAAACCAACTTATGCTTGTTTAAGGGTAAAGGTGAGTTGGGGTGCTGCATAAAACCAGAGATTGAAATGAGCACAGATAAAGTTCCTTAAGCCAAATATGGAATACACAAGAGCTACTCCTTGCTCAACGAAATGGACTCAACACCGCATATTAAACGCCTAAGAATGTACCTGACTCTTAAGTATCTTAAAACCGATGGATTGCTATGTCTCCGAAAGAGAATCAAGCATGTGTACAGGGACATAAACGCAGCAGTGATAGGATTGGAGAGGTTCGGTGAGCAAATGAAGACCCTTTGAAGTCATATTGCATGGTACCCATTCCACGGGTTTCAACTACCCAGGTTTAAGGTATTCTTCCTTCAGCTAAAACATGCATGTGGAACCTAGAGTATGATCAACCATGTGATCGGGAGACGTGTTCAAATATGTCTCAGTTTTCGTACCCTGGTACTCGGGTGCAACATTCCAGACGCTTTACTAACACTCTCCCGACTTGGAGAGTCAGTCCCTTTAACCTCCTGTTTGGCCCAGTTTGCAATTTCTGCGGAAGATGAACAGGAATAGCGAGAACCAATGAGAGACTAGCTGGAGGTGTCTGGACGGGCAAATTTAACTCTCATTTCCCACCAGGAAGAGGAAATAACCAAAGGCTCAGCGTGCCGTGCCGGAACCAGATTAGGGCCTGAAGCCATCCTGCGGTGTTGCGGCCAGCTCACAAGAAAACGAGTTGAAGAAAGGAGCTCAGGGGCACTGTAATTCACAAACCTGCAGAGTTATAAATGACAACTATCGTCCAAAAATATACTGAAGTAAGGCTGCCAAGAGGACTTGAAAGCGGGGCAGAATTGCAGGAAACCGATTTCAGGAGGTAGACTGGAATTGCATTGAAAGCATAGGAAAAGAGGCAGAACGTCCACAATGATGCACTTGGCCAAAAAGGGCGTATGCGTTTTTTCCTGAATATATTCAGGAAAAAACGCATACGCCCTTTTTGGCCAACCAAGAAAGCTTGCAAAGGAAAACTGCACTACAATGAAGTCTCACTTCCCCCCGGTCAAAAGGGCCATCTGAAAAAAGTGTAAAATCCAGAAAGGCAGGACAGGCCATGGAGAACTGGGAGCCTTGTTATGCTGATGGGCGGGATGTAAACTGCCAACAGACACTCGGGAGAAGTGTATGGTGTTTCCTGAAACATCTAAAAAACAAAGCAACAGAGCCTAGGGCACTTCCACTTATGGTCCTATAGCTTAGGGAAATTAAAATAAAAAAGACACAGCCACCCCAATGTTTGGGACGCCTCTGTTTACAAGAACCTCGTTTACCGTACAAGTTCAATATCACAGAAAGTGAAAAATGGATAAAGAACTTGTGGTACTTACGTACAATGCAGTATCACTCAGCAGTGAAATCTATGTCATCAGGCCCGTAGCAGCACAATGAGTGGATTCAGGTACGATGATTCTAACTGAAATAAGTCACACAGAAAAAGAAACATCATAAGATATCAGTAATACACGGAATGTAAACTTGGCTACACAGGAACTGAATTACAGAACAGAACAGGGTCTCAAATTTAGAAAACCAACTTATGCTTGTTTAAGGGTAAAGGTGAGTTGGGGTGCTGCATAAAACCAGAGATTGAAATGAGCACAGATAAAGTTCCTTAAGCCAAATATGGAATAGACAAGAGCTACTCCTTGCTCAACGAAATGGACTCAACACCGCATATTAAACGCCTAAGAATGTACCTGACTCTTAAGTATCTTAAAACCGATGGATTGCTATGTCTCCGAAAGAGAATCAAGCATGTGTACAGGGACATAAACGCAGCAGTGATAGGATTGGAGAGGTTCGGTGAGCAAATGAAGACCCTTTGAAGTCATATTGCATGGTACCCATTCCACGGGTTTCAACTACCCAGGTTTAAGGTATTCTTCCTTCAGCTAAAACATGCATGTGGAACCTAGAGTATGATCAACCATGTGATCGGGAGACGTGTTCAAATATGTCTCAGTTTTCGTACCCTGGTACTCGGGTGCAACATTCCAGACGCTTTACTAACACTCTCCCGACTTGGAGAGTCAGTCCCTTTAACCTCCTGTTTGGCCCAGTTTGCAATTTCTGCGGAAGATGAACAGGAATAGCGAGAACCAATGAGAGACTAGCTGGAGGTGTCTGGACGGGCAAATTTAACTCTCATTTCCCACCAGGAAGAGGAAATAACCAAAGGCTCAGCGTGCCGTGCCGGAACCAGATTAGGGCCTGAAGCCATCCTGCGGTGTTGCGGCCAGCTCACAAGAAAACGAGTTGAAGAAAGGAGCTCAGGGGCACTGTAATTCACAAACCTGCAGAGTTATAAATGACAACTATCGTCCAAAAATATACTGAAGTAAGGCTGCCAAGAGGACTTGAAAGCGGGGCAGAATTGCAGGAAACCGATTTCAGGAGGTAGACTGGAATTGCATTGAAAGCATAGGAAAAGAGGCAGAACGTCCACAATGATGCACTTGGCCAAAAAGGGCGTATGCGTTTTTTCCTGAATATATTCAGGAAAAAACGCATACGCCCTTTTTGGCCAACCAAGCAAGCTTGCAAAGGAAATCTGCACTACAGTGAAGTCTCACTTCCCCCCCCCCCCCGGTCAAAAGGGCCATCTGAAAAAAGTGTAAAATCCAGAAAGGCAGGACAGGCCATGGAGAACTGGGAGCCTTGTTATGCTGATGGGCGGGATGTAAATTGCCAACAGACACTCGGGAGAAGTGTATGGTGTTTCCTGAAACATCTAAAAAACAAAGCAACAGAGCCTAGGGCACTTCCACTTATGGTCCTATAGCTTAGGGAAATTAAAATCAAAAAGATACAGCCACCCCAATGTTTGGGACGCCTCTGTTTACAAGAACCTCGTTTACCGTACAAGTTCAATATCACAGAAAGTGAAAAATGGATAAAGAACTTGTGGTACTTACGTACAATGCAGTATCACTCAGCAGTGATATCTATGCCATCAGGCCCGTAGCAGAACAATGAGTGGATTCAGGTACGATGATTCTAACTGAAATAAGTCACACAGAAAAAGAAACATCATAAGATATCAGTAATACACGGAATGTAAACTTGGCTACACAGGAACTGAATTACAGAACAGAACAGGGTCTCAAATTTAGAAAACCAACTTATGCTTGTTTAAGGGTAAAGGTGAGTTGGGGTGCTGCATAAAACCAGAGATTGAAATGAGCACAGATAAAGTTCCTTAAGCCAAATATGGAATACACAAGAGCTACTCCTTGCTCAACGAAATGGACTCAACACCGCATATTAAACGCCTAAGAATGTACCTGACTCTTAAGTATCTTAAAACCGATGGATTGCTATGTCTCCGAAAGAGAATCAAGCATGTGTACAGGGACATAAACGCAGCAGTGATAGGATTGGAGAGGTTCGGTGAGCAAATGAAGACCCTTTGAAGTCATATTGCATGGTACCCATTCCACGGGTTTCAACTACCCAGGTTTAAGGTATTCTTCCTTCAGCTAAAACATGCATGTGGAACCTAGAGTATGATCAACCATGTGATCGGGAGACGTGTTCAAATATGTCTCAGTTTTCATACCCTGGTACTCGGGTGCAACATTCCAGACGCTTTACTAACACTCTCCCGACTTGGAGAGTCAGTCCCTTTAACCTCCTGTTTGGCCCAGTTTGCAATTTCTGCGGAAGATGAACAGGAATAGCGAGAACCAATGAGAGACTAGCTGGAGGTGTCTGGACGGGCAAATTTAACTCTCATTTCCCACCAGGAAGAGGAAATAACCAAAGGCTCAGCGTGCCGTGCCGGAACCAGATTAGGGCCTGAAGCCATCCTGCGGTGTTGCGGCCAGCTCACAAGAAAACGAGTTGAAGAAAGGAGCTCAGGGGCACTGTAATTCACAAACCTGCAGAGTTATAAATGACAACTATCGTCCAAAAATATACTGAAGTAAGGCTGCCAAGAGGACTTGAAAGCGGGGCAGAATTGCAGGAAACCGATTTCAGGAGGTAGACTGGAATTGCATTGAAAGCATAGGAAAAGAGGCAGAACGTCCACAATGATGCACTTGGCCAAAAAGGGCGTATGCGTTTTTTCCTGAATATATTCAGGAAAAAACGCATACGCCCTTTTTGGCCAACCAAGCAAGCTTGCAAAGGAAATCTGCACTACAATGAAGTCTCACTTCCCCCCCCCCTGGTCAAAAGGGCCATCTGAAAAAAGTGTAAAATCCAGAAAGGCAGGACAGGCCATGGAGAACTGGGAGCCTTGTTATGCTGATGGGCGGGATGTAAATTGCCAACAGACACTCGGGAGAAGTGTATGGTGTTTCCTGAAACATCTAAAAAACAAAGCAACAGAGCCTAGGGCACTTCCACTTATGGTCCTATAGCTTAGGGAAATTAAAATCAAAAAGATACAGCCACCCCAATGTTTGGGACGCCTCTGTTTACAAGAACCTCGTTTACCGTACAAGTTCAATATCACAGAAAGTGAAAAATGGATAAAGAACTTGTGGTACTTACGTACAATGCAGTATCACTCAGCAGTGATATCTATGCCATCAGGCCCGTAGCAGCACAATGAGTGGATTCAGGTACGATGATTCTAACTGAAATAAGTCACACAGAAAAAGAAACATCATAAGATATCAGTAATACACGGAATGTAAACTTGGCTACACAGGAACTGAATTACAGAACAGAACAGGGTCTCAAATTTAGAAAACCAACTTATGCTTGTTTAAGGGTAAAGGTGAGTTGGGGTGCTGCATAAAACCAGAGATTGAAATGAGCACAGATAAAGTTCCTTAAGCCAAATATGGAATACACAAGAGCTACTCCTTGCTCAACGAAATGGACTCAACACCGCATATTAAACGCCTAAGAATGTACCTGACTCTTAAGTATCTTAAAACCTATGGATTGCTATGTCTCCGAAAGAGAATCAAGCATGTGTACAGGGACATAAACGCAGCAGTGATAGGATTGGAGAGGTTCGGTGAGCAAATGAAGACCCTTTGAAGTCATATTGCATGGTACCCATTCCACGGGTTTCAACTACCCAGGTTTAAGGTATTCTTCCTTCAGCTAAAACATGCATGTGGAACCTAGAGTATGATCAACCATGTGATCGGGAGACGTGTTCAAATATGTCTCAGTTTTCGTACCCTGGTACTCGGGTGCAACATTCCAGACGCTTTACTAACACTCTCCCGACTTGGAGAGTCAGTCCCTTTAACCTCCTGTTTGGCCCAGTTTGCAATTTCTGCGGAAGATGAACAGGAATAGCGAGAACCAATGAGAGACTAGCTGGAGGTGTCTGGACGGGCAAATTTAACTCTCATTTCCCACCAGGAAGAGGAAATAACCAAAGGCTCAGCGTGCCGTGCCGGAACCAGATTAGGGCCTGAAGCCATCCTGCGGTGTTGCGGCCAGCTCACAAGAAAACGAGTTGAAGAAAGGAGCTCAGGGGCACTGTAATTCACAAACCTGCAGAGTTATAAATGACAACTATCGTCCAAAAATATACTGAAGTAAGGCTGCCAAGAGGACTTGAAAGCGGGGCAGAATTGCAGGAAACCGATTTCAGGAGGTAGACTGGAATTGCATTGAAAGAATAGGAAAAGAGGCAGAACGTCCACAATGATGCACTTGGCCAAAAAGGGCGTATGCGTTTTTTCCTGAATATATTCAGGAAAAAACGCATACGCCCTTTTTGGCCAACCAAGCAAGCTTGCAAAGGAAATCTGCACTACAATGAAGTCTCACTTCCCCCCCCCCTGGTCAAAAGGGCCATCTGAAAAAAGTGTAAAATCCAGAAAGGCAGGACAGGCCATGGAGAACTGGGAGCCTTGTTATGCTGATGGGCGGGATGTAAATTGCCAACAGACACTCGGGAGAAGTGTATGGTGTTTCCTGAAACATCTAAAAAACAAAGCAACAGAGCCTAGGGCACTTCCACTTATGGTCCTATAGCTTAGGGAAATTAAAATCAAAAAGATACAGCCACCCCAATGTTTGGGACGCCTCTGTTTACAAGAACCTCGTTTACCGTACAAGTTCAATATCACAGAAAGTGAAAAATGGATAAAGAACTTGTGGTACTTACGTACAATGCAGTATCACTCAGCAGTGATATCTATGCCATCAGGCCCGTAGCAGCACAATGAGTGGATTCAGGTACGATGATTCTAACTGAAATAAGTCACACAGAAAAAGAAACATCATAAGATATCAGTAATACACGGAATGTAAACTTGGCTACACAGGAACTGAATTACAGAACAGAACAGGGTCTCAAATTTAGAAAACCAACTTATGCTTGTTTAAGGGTAAAGGTGAGTTGGGGTGCTGCATAAAACCAGAGATTGAAATGAGCACAGATAAAGTTCCTTAAGCCAAATATGGAATAGACAAGAGCTACTCCTTGCTCAACGAAATGGACTCAACACCGCATATTAAACGCCTAAGAATGTACCTGACTCTTAAGTATCTTAAAACCGATGGATTGCTATGTCTCCGAAAGAGAATCAAGCATGTGTACAGGGACATAAACGCAGCAGTGATAGGATTGGAGAGGTTCGGTGAGCAAATGAAGACCCTTTGAAGTCATATTGCATGGTACCCATTCCACGGGTTTCAACTACCCAGGTTTAAGGTATTCTTCCTTCAGCTAAAACATGCATGTGGAACCTAGAGTATGATCAACCATGTGATCGGGAGACGTGTTCAAATATGTCTCAGTTTTCGTACCCTGGTACTCGGGTGCAACATTCCAGACGCTTTACTAACACTCTCCCGACTTGGAGAGTCAGTCCCTTTAACCTCCTGTTTGGCCCAGTTTGCAATTTCTGCGGAAGATGAACAGGAATAGCGAGAACCAATGAGAGACTAGCTGGAGGTGTCTGGACGGGCAAATTTAACTCTCATTTCCCACCAGGAAGAGGAAATAACCAAAGGCTCAGCGTGCCGTGCCGGAACCAGATTAGGGCCTGAAGCCATCCTGCGGTGTTGCGGCCAGCTCACAAGAAAACGAGTTGAAGAAAGGAGCTCAGGGGCACTGTAATTCACAAACCTGCAGAGTTATAAATGACAACTATCGTCCAAAAATATACTGAAGTAAGGCTGCCAAGAGGACTTGAAAGCGGGGCAGAATTGCAGGAAACCGATTTCAGGAGGTAGACTGGAATTGCATTGAAAGCATAGGAAAAGAGGCAGAACGTCCACAATGATGCACTTGGCCAAAAAGGGCGTATGCGTTTTTTCCTGAATATATTCAGGAAAAAACGCATACGCCCTTTTTGGCCAACCAAGCAAGCTTGCAAAGGAAATCTGCACTACAGTGAAGTCTCACTTCCCCCCCCCCTGGTCAAAAGGGCCATCTGAAAAAAGTGTAAAATCCAGAAAGGCAGGACAGGCCATGGAGAACTGGGAGCCTTGTTATGCTGATGGGCGGGATGTAAATTGCCAACAGACACTCGGGAGAAGTGTATGGTGTTTCCTGAAACATCTAAAAAACAAAGCAACAGAGCCTAGGGCAATTCCACTTATGGTCCTATAGCTTAGGGAAATTAAAATCAAAAAGATACAGCCACCCCAATGTTTGGGACGCCTCTGTTTACAAGAACCTCGTTTACCGTACAAGTTCAATATCACAGAAAGTGAAAAATGGATAAAGAACTTGTGGTACTTACGTACAATGCAGTATCACTCAGCAGTGATATCTATGCCATCAGGCCCGTAGCAGAACAATGAGTGGATTCAGGTACGATGATTCTAACTGAAATAAGTCACACAGAAAAAGAAACATCATAAGATATCAGTAATACACGGAATGTAAACTTGGCTACACAGGAACTGAATTACAGAACAGAACAGGGTCTCAAATTTAGAAAACCAACTTATGCTTGTTTAAGGGTAAAGGTGAGTTGGGGTGCTGCATAAAACCAGAGATTGAAATGAGCACAGATAAAGTTCCTTAAGCCAAATATGGAATACACAAGAGCTACTCCTTGCTCAACGAAATGGACTCAACACCGCATATTAAACGCCTAAGAATGTACCTGACTCTTAAGTATCTTAAAACCGATGGATTGCTATGTCTCCGAAAGAGAATCAAGCATGTGTACAGGGACATAAACGCAGCAGTGATAGGATTGGAGAGGTTCGGTGAGCAAATGAAGACCCTTTGAAGTCATATTGCATGGTACCCATTCCACGGGTTTCAACTACCCAGGTTTAAGGTATTCTTCCTTCAGCTAAAACATGCATGTGGAACCTAGAGTATGATCAACCATGTGATCGGGAGACGTGTTCAAATATGTCTCAGTTTTCGTACCCTGGTACTCGGGTGCAACATTCCAGACGCTTTACTAACACTCTCCCGACTTGGAGAGTCAGTCCCTTTAACCTCCTGTTTGGCCCAGTTTGCAATTTCTGCGGAAGATGAACAGGAATAGCGAGAACCAATGAGAGACTAGCTGGAGGTGTCTGGACGGGCAAATTTAACTCTCATTTCCCACCAGGAAGAGGAAATAACCAAAGGCTCAGCGTGCCGTGCCGGAACCAGATTAGGGCCTGAAGCCATCCTGCGGTGTTGCGGCCAGCTCACAAGAAAACGAGTTGAAGAAAGGAGCTCAGGGGCACTGTAATTCACAAACCTGCAGAGTTATAAATGACAACTATCGTCCAAAAATATACTGAAGTAAGGCTGCCAAGAGGACTTGAAAGCGGGGCAGAATTGCAGGAAACCGATTTCAGGAGGTAGACTGGAATTGCATTGAAAGCATAGGAAAAGAGGCAGAACGTCCACAATGATGCACTTGGCCAAAAAGGGCGTATGCGTTTTTTCCTGAATATATTCAGGAAAAAACGCATACGCCCTTTTTGGCCAACCAAGCAAGCTTGCAAAGGAAATCTGCACTACAATGAAGTCTCACTTCCCCCCCCCTGGTCAAAAGGGCCATCTGAAAAAAGTGTAAAATCCAGAAAGGCAGGACAGGCCATGGAGAACTGGGAGCCTTGTTATGCTGATGGGCGGGATGTAAATTGCCAACAGACACTCGGGAGAAGTGTATGGTGTTTCCTGAAACATCTAAAAAACAAAGCAACAGAGCCTAGGGCACTTCCACTTATGGTCCTATAGCTTAGGGAAATTAAAATCAAAAAGATACAGCCACCCCAATGTTTGGGACGCCTCTGTTTACAAGAACCTCGTTTACCGTACAAGTTCAATATCACAGAAAGTGAAAAATGGATAAAGAACTTGTGGTACTTACGTACAATGCAGTATCACTCAGCAGTGATATCTATGCCATCAGGCCCGTAGCAGAACAATGAGTGGATTCAGGTACGATGATTCTAACTGAAATAAGTCACACAGAAAAAGAAACATCATAAGATATCAGTAATACACGGAATGTAAACTTGGCTACACAGGAACTGAATTACAGAACAGAACAGGGTCTCAAATTTAGAAAACCAACTTATGCTTGTTTAAGGGTAAAGGTGAGTTGGGGTGCTGCATAAAACCAGAGATTGAAATGAGCACAGATAAAGTTCCTTAAGCCAAATATGGAATACACAAGAGCTACTCCTTGCTCAACGAAATGGACTCAACACCGCATATTAAACGCCTAAGAATGTACCTGACTCTTAAGTATCTTAAAACCTATGGATTGCTATGTCTCCGAAAGAGAATCAAGCATGTGTACAGGGACATAAACGCAGCAGTGATAGGATTGGAGAGGTTCGGTGAGCAAATGAAGACCCTTTGAAGTCATATTGCATGGTACCCATTCCACGGGTTTCAACTACCCAGGTTTAAGGTATTCTTCCTTCAGCTAAAACATGCATGTGGAACCTAGAGTATGATCAACCATGTGATCGGGAGACGTGTTCAAATATGTCTCAGTTTTCGTACCCTGGTACTCGGGTGCAACATTCCAGACGCTTTACTAACACTCTCCCGACTTGGAGAGTCAGTCCCTTTAACCTCCTGTTTGGCCCAGTTTGCAATTTCTGCGGAAGATGAACAGGAATAGCGAGAACCAATGAGAGACTAGCTGGAGGTGTCTGGACGGGCAAATTTAACTCTCATTTCCCACCAGGAAGAGGAAATAACCAAAGGCTCAGCGTGCCGTGCCGGAACCAGATTAGGGCCTGAAGCCATCCTGCGGTGTTGCGGCCAGCTCACAAGAAAACGAGTTGAAGAAAGGAGCTCAGGGGCACTGTAATTCACAAACCTGCAGAGTTATAAATGACAACTATCGTCCAAAAATATACTGAAGTAAGGCTGCCAAGAGGACTTGAAAGCGGGGCAGAATTGCAGGAAACCGATTTCAGGAGGTAGACTGGAATTGCATTGAAAGCATAGGAAAAGAGGCAGAACGTCCACAATGATGCACTTGGCCAAAAAGGGCGTATGCGTTTTTTCCTGAATATATTCAGGAAAAAACGCATACGCCCTTTTTGGCCAACCAAGCAAGCTTGCAAAGGAAATCTGCACTACAATGAAGTCTCACTTCCCCCCCCCCTGGTCAAAAGGGCCATCTGAAAAAAGTGTAAAATCCAGAAAGGCAGGACAGGCCATGGAGAACTGGGAGCCTTGTTATGCTGATGGGCGGGATGTAAATTGCCAACAGACACTCGGGAGAAGTGTATGGTGTTTCCTGAAACATCTAAAAAACAAAGCAACAGAGCCTAGGGCACTTCCACTTATGGTCCTATAGCTTAGGGAAATTAAAATCAAAAAGATACAGCCACCCCAATGTTTGGGACGCCTCTGTTTACAAGAACCTCGTTTACCGTACAAGTTCAATATCACAGAAAGTGAAAAATGGATAAAGAACTTGTGGTACTTACGTACAATGCAGTATCACTCAGCAGTGATATCTATGCCATCAGGCCCGTAGCAGCACAATGAGTGGATTCAGGTACGATGATTCTAACTGAAATAAGTCACACAGAAAAAGAAACATCATAAGATATCAGTAATACACGGAATGTAAACTTGGCTACACAGGAACTGAATTACAGAACAGAACAGGGTCTCAAATTTAGAAAACCAACTTATGCTTGTTTAAGGGTAAAGGTGAGTTGGGGTGCTGCATAAAACCAGAGATTGAAATGAGCACAGATAAAGTTCCTTAAGCCAAATATGGAATAGACAAGAGCTACTCCTTGCTCAACGAAATGGACTCAACACCGCATATTAAACGCCTAAGAATGTACCTGACTCTTAAGTATCTTAAAACCTATGGATTGCTATGTCTCCGAAAGAGAATCAAGCATGTGTACAGGGACATAAACGCAGCAGTGATAGGATTGGAGAGGTTCGGTGAGCAAATGAAGACCCTTTGAAGTCATATTGCATGGTACCCATTCCACGGGTTTCAACTACCCAGGTTTAAGGTATTCTTCCTTCAGCTAAAACATGCATGTGGAACCTAGAGTATGATCAACCATGTGATCGGGAGACGTGTTCAAATATGTCTCAGTTTTCGTACCCTGGTACTCGGGTGCAACATTCCAGACGCTTTACTAACACTCTCCCGACTTGGAGAGTCAGTCCCTTTAACCTCCTGTTTGGCCCAGTTTGCAATTTCTGCGGAAGATGAACAGGAATAGCGAGAACCAATGAGAGACTAGCTGGAGGTGTCTGGATGGGCAAATTTAACTCTCATTTCCCAACAGGAAGAGGAAATAACCAAAGGCTCAGTGTGCCGTGCCGGAACCAGATTAGGGCCTGAAGCCATCCTGCGGTGTTGCGGCCAGCTCACAAGAAAACGAGTTGAAGAAAGGAGCTCAGGGGCACTGTAATTCACAAACCTGCAGAGTTATAAATGACAACTATCGTCCAAAAATATACTGAAGTAAGGCTGCCAAGAGGACTTGAAAGCGGGGCAGAATTGCAGGAAACCGATTTCAGGAGGTAGACTGGAATTGCATTGAAAGCATAGGAAAAGAGGCAGAACGTCCACAATGATGCACTTGGCCAAAAAGGGCGTATGCGTTTTTTCCTGAATATATTCAGGAAAAAACGCATACGCCCTTTTTGGCTAACCAAGCAAGCTTGCAAAGGAAATCTGCACTACAATGAAGTCTCACTTCCCCCCGCCCCCGGTCAATAGGGCCATCTGAAAAAAGTGTAAAATCCAGAAAGGCAGGACAGGCCATGGAGACCTGGGAGCCTTGTTATGCTGATGGGCGGGATGTAAACTGCCAACAGACACTCGGGAGAAGTGTATGGTGTTTCCTGAAACATCTAAAAAACAAAGCAACAGAGCCTAGGGCACTTCCACTTATGGTCCTATAGCTTAGGGAAATTAAAATCAAAAAGATACAGCCACCCCAATGTTTGGGACGCCTCTGTTTACAAGAACCTCGTTTACCATACAAGTTCAATATCACAGAAAGTGAAAAATGGATAAAGAACTTGTGGTACTTACGTACAATGCAGTATCACTCAGCAGTGAAATCTATGTCATCAGGCCCGTAGCAGCACAATGAGTGGATTCAGGTCGATGATTCTAACTGAAATAAGTCACACAGAAAAAGAAACATCATAAGATATCAGTAATACACGGAATGTAAACTTGGCTACACAGGAACTGAATTACAGAACAGAACAGGGTCTCAAATTTAGAAAACCAACTTATGCTTGTTTAAGGGTAAAGGTGAGTTGGGGTGCTGCATAAAACCAGAGATTGAAATGAGCACAGATAAAGTTCCTTAAGCCAAATATGGAATAGACAAGAGCTACTCCTTGCTCAACGAAATGGACTCAACACCGCATATTAAACGCCTAAGAATGTACCTGACTCTTAAGTATCTTAAAACCGATGGATTGCTATGTCTCCGAAAGAGAATCAAGCATGTGTACAGGGACATAAACGCAGCAGTGATAGGATTGGAGAGGTTCGGTGAGCTAATGAAGACCCTTTGAAGTCATATTGCATGGTACCCATTCCACGGGTTTCAACTACCCAGGTTTAAGGTATTCTTCCTTCAGCTAAAACATGCATGTGGAACCTAGAGTATGATCAACCATGTGATCGGGAGACGTGTTCAAATATGTCTCAGTTTTCGTACCCTGGTACTCGGGTGCAACATTCCAGACGCTTTACTAACACTCTCCCGACTTGGAGAGTCAGTCCCTTTAACCTCCTGTCTGGCCCAGTTTGCAATTTCTGCGGAAGATGAACAGGAATAGCGAGAACCAATGAGAGACTAGCTGGAGGTGTCTGGACGGGCAAATTTAACTCTCATTTCCCACCAGGAAGAGGAAATAACCAAAGGCTCAGCGTGCCGTGCCGGAACCAGATTAGGGCCTGAAGCCATCCTGCGGTGTTGCGGCCAGCTCACAAGAAAACGAGTTGAAGAAAGGAGCTCAGGGGCACTGTAATTCACAAACCTGCAGAGTTATAAATGACAACTATCGTCCAAAAATATACTGAAGTAAGGCTGCCAAGAGGACTTGAAAGCGGGGCAGAATTGCAGGAAACCGATTTCAGGAGGTAGACTGGAATTGCATTGAAAGCATAGGAAAAGAGGCAGAACGTCCACAATGATGCACTTGGCCAAAAAGGGCGTATGCGTTTTTTCCTGAATATATTCAGGAAAAAACGCATACGCCCTTTTTGGCCAACCAAGCAAGCTTGCAAAGGAAATCTGCACTACAATGAAGTCTCACTTCCCCCCCCCCCCGGTCAAAAGGGCCATCTGAAAAAAGTGTAAAATCCAGAAAGGCAGGACAGGCCATGGAGAACTGGGAGCCTTGTTATGCTGATGGGCGGGATGTAAACTGCCAACAGACACTCGGGAGAAGTGTATGGTGTTTCCTGAAACATCTAAAAAACAAAGCAACAGAGCCTAGGGCACTTCCACTTATGGTCCTATAGCTTAGGGAAATTAAAATCAAAAAGATACAGCCACCCCAATGTTTGGGACGCCTCTGTTTACAAGAACCTCGTTTACCGTACAAGTTCAATATCACAGAAAGTGAAAAATGGATAAAGAACTTGTGGTACTTACGTACAATGCAGTATCACTCAGCAGTGAAATCTATGCATCAGGCCCGTAGCAGCACAATGAGTGGATTCAGGTACGATGATTCTAACTGAAATAAGTCACACAGAAAAAGAAACATCATAAGATATCAGTAATACACGGAATGTAAACTTGGCTACACAGGAACTGAATTACAGAACAGAACAGGGTCTCAAATTTAGAAAACCAACTTATGCTTGTTTAAGGGTAAAGGTGAGTTGGGGTGCTGCATAAAACCAGAGATTGAAATGAGCACAGATAAAGTTCCTTAAGCCAAATATGGAATAGACAAGAGCTACTCCTTGCTCAACGAAATGGACTCAACACCGCATATTAAACGCCTAAGAATGTACCTGACTCTTAAGTATCTTAAAACCTATGGATTGCTATGTCTCCGAAAGAGAATCAAGCATGTGTACAGGGACATAAACGCAGCAGTGATAGGATTGGAGAGGTTCGGTGAGCAAATGAAGACCCTTTGAAGTCATATTGCATGGTACCCATTCCACGGGTTTCAACTACCCAGGTTTAAGGTATTCTTCCTTCAGCTAAAACATGCATGTGGAACCTAGAGTATGATCAACCATGTGATCGGGAGACGTGTTCAAATATGTCTCAGTTTTCGTACCCTGGTACTCGGGTGCAACATTCCAGACGCTTTACTAACACTCTCCCGACTTGGAGAGTCAGTCCCTTTAACCTCCTGTTTGGCCCAGTTTGCAATTTCTGCGGAAGATGAACAGGAATAGCGAGAACCAATGAGAGACTAGCTGGAGGTGTCTGGATGGGCAAATTTAACTCTCATTTCCCAACAGGAAGAGGAAATAACCAAAGGCTCAGTGTGCCGTGCCGGAACCAGATTAGGGCCTGAAGCCATCCTGCGGTGTTGCGGCCAGCTCACAAGAAAACGAGTTGAAGAAAGGAGCTCAGGGGCACTGTAATTCACAAACCTGCAGAGTTATAAATGACAACTATCGTCCAAAAATATACTGAAGTAAGGCTGCCAAGAGGACTTGAAAGCGGGGCAGAATTGCAGCAAACCGATTTCAGGAGGTAGACTGGAATTGCATTGAAAGCATAGGAAAAGAGGCAGAACGTCCACAATGATGCACTTGGCCAAAAAGGGCGTATGCGTTTTTTCCTGAATATATTCAGGAAAAAACGCATACGCCCTTTTTGGCTAACCAAGCAAGCTTGCAAAGGAAATCTGCACTACAATGAAGTCTCACTTCCCCCCGCCCCCGGTCAATAGGGCCATCTGAAAAAAGTGTAAAATCCAGAAAGGCAGGACAGGCCATGGAGACCTGGGAGCCTTGTTATGCTGATGGGCGGGATGTAAACTGCCAACAGACACTCGGGAGAAGTGTATGGTGTTTCCTGAAACATCTAAAAAACAAAGCAACAGAGCCTAGGGCACTTCCACTTATGGTCCTATAGCTTAGGGAAATTAAAATCAAAAAGATACAGCCACCCCAATGTTTGGGACGCCTCTGTTTACAAGAACCTCGTTTACCATACAAGTTCAATATCACAGAAAGTGAAAAATGGATAAAGAACTTGTGGTACTTACGTACAATGCAGTATCACTCAGCAGTGAAATCTATGTCATCAGGCCCGTAGCAGCACAATGAGTGGATTCAGGTCGATGATTCTAACTGAAATAAGTCACACAGAAAAAGAAACATCATAAGATATCAGTAATACACGGAATGTAAACTTGGCTACACAGGAACTGAATTACAGAACAGAACAGGGTCTCAAATTTAGAAAACCAACTTATGCTTGTTTAAGGGTAAAGGTGAGTTGGGGTGCTGCATAAAACCAGAGATTGAAATGAGCACAGATAAAGTTCCTTAAGCCAAATATGGAATAGACAAGAGCTACTCCTTGCTCAACGAAATGGACTCAACACCGCATATTAAACGCCTAAGAATGTACCTGACTCTTAAGTATCTTAAAACCGATGGATTGCTATGTCTCCGAAAGAGAATCAAGCATGTGTACAGGGACATAAACGTAGCAGTGATAGGATTGGAGAGGTTCGGTGAGCAAATGAAGACCCTTTGAAGTCATATTGCATGGTACCCATTCCACGGGTTTCAACTACCCAGGTTTAAGGTATTCTTCCTTCAGCTAAAACATGCATGTGGAACCTAGAGTATGATCAACCATGTGATCGGGAGACGTGTTCAAATATGTCTCAGTTTTCGTACCCTGGTACTCGGGTGCAACATTCCAGACGCTTTACTAACACTCTCCCGACTTGGAGAGTCAGTCCCTTTAACCTCCTGTCTGGCCCAGTTTGCAATTTCTGCGGAAGATGAACAGGAATAGCGAGAACCAATGAGAGACTAGCTGGAGGTGTCTGGACGGGCAAATTTAACTCTCATTTCCCACCAGGAAGAGGAAATAACCAAAGGCTCAGCGTGCCGTGCCGGAACCAGATTAGGGCCTGAAGCCATCCTGCGGTGTTGCGGCCAGCTCACAAGAAAACGAGTTGAAGAAAGGAGCTCAGGGGCACTGTAATTCACAAACCTGCAGAGTTATAAATGACAACTATCGTCCAAAAATATACTGAAGTAAGGCTGCCAAGAGGACTTGAAAGCGGGGCAGAATTGCAGGAAACCGATTTCAGGAGGTAGACTGGAATTGCATTGAAAGCATAGGAAAAGAGGCAGAACGTCCACAATGATGCACTTGGCCAAAAAGGGCGTATGCGTTTTTTCCTGAATATATTCAGGAAAAAACGCATACGCCCTTTTTGGCCAACCAAGCAAGCTTGCAAAGGAAATCTGCACTACAATGAAGTCTCACTTCCCCCCCCCCCGGTCAAAAGGGCCATCTGAAAAAAGTGTAAAATCCAGAAAGGCAGGACAGGCCATGGAGAACTGGGAGCCTTGTTATGCTGATGGGCGGGATGTAAACTGCCAACAGACACTCGGGAGAAGTGTATGGTGTTTCCTGAAACATCTAAAAAACAAAGCAACAGAGCCTAGGGCACTTCCACTTATGGTCCTATAGCTTAGGGAAATTAAAATCAAAAAGATACAGCCACCCCAATGTTTGGGACGCCTCTGTTTACAAGAACCTCGTTTACCGTACAAGTTCAATATCACAGAAAGTGAAAAATGGATAAAGAACTTGTGGTACTTACGTACAATGCAGTATCACTCAGCAGTGAAATCTATGCATCAGGCCCGTAGCAGCACAATGAGTGGATTCAGGTACGATGATTCTAACTGAAATAAGTCACACAGAAAAAGAAACATCATAAGATATCAGTAATACACGGAATGTAAACTTGGCTACACAGGAACTGAATTACAGAACAGAACAGGGTCTCAAATTTAGAAAACCAACTTATGCTTGTTTAAGGGTAAAGGTGAGTTGGGGTGCTGCATAAAACCAGAGATTGAAATGAGCACAGATAAAGTTCCTTAAGCCAAATATGGAATAGACAAGAGCTACTCCTTGCTCAACGAAATGGACTCAACACCGCATATTAAACGCCTAAGAATGTACCTGACTCTTAAGTATCTTAAAACCTATGGATTGCTATGTCTCCGAAAGAGAATCAAGCATGTGTACAGGGACATAAACGCAGCAGTGATAGGATTGGAGAGGTTCGGTGAGCAAATGAAGACCCTTTGAAGTCATATTGCATGGTACCCATTCCACGGGTTTCAACTACCCAGGTTTAAGGTATTCTTCCTTCAGCTAAAACATGCATGTGGAACCTAGAGTATGATCAACCATGTGATCGGGAGACGTGTTCAAATATGTCTCAGTTTTCGTACCCTGGTACTCGGGTGCAACATTCCAGACGCTTTACTAACACTCTCCCGACTTGGAGAGTCAGTCCCTTTAACCTCCTGTTTGGCCCAGTTTGCAATTTCTGCGGAAGATGAACAGGAATAGCGAGAACCAATGAGAGACTAGCTGGAGGTGTCTGGATGGGCAAATTTAACTCTCATTTCCCAACAGGAAGAGGAAATAACCAAAGGCTCAGCGTGCCGTGCCGGAACCAGATTAGGGCCTGAAGCCATCCTGCGGTGTTGCGGCCAGCTCACAAGAAAACGAGTTGAAGAAAGGAGCTCAGGGGCACTGTAATTCACAAACCTGCAGAGTTATAAATGACAACTATCGTCCAAAAATATACTGAAGTAAGGCTGCCAAGAGGACTTGAAAGCGGGGCAGAATTGCAGGAAACCGATTTCAGGAGGTAGACTGGAATTGCATTGAAAGCATAGGAAAAGAGGCAGAACGTCCACAATGATGCACTTGGCCAAAAAGGGCGTATGCGTTTTTTCCTGAATATATTCAGGAAAAAACGCATACGCCCTTTTTGGCCAACCAAGCAAGCTTGCAAAGGAAATCTGCACTACAATGAAGTCTCACTTCCCCCCGGTCAAAAGGGCCATCTGAAAAAAGTGTAAAATCCAGAAAGGCAGGACAGGCCATGGAGACCTGGGAGCCTTGTTATGCTGATGGGCGGGATGTAAACTGCCAACAGACACTCGGGAGAAGTGTATGGTGTTTCCTGAAACATCTAAAAAACAAAGCAACAGAGCCTAGGGCACTTCCACTTATGGTCCTATAGCTTAGGGAAATTAAAATCAAAAAGATACAGCCACCCCAATGTTTGGGACGCCTCTGTTTACAAGAACCTCGTTTACCATACAAGTTCAATATCACAGAAAGTGAAAAATGGATAAAGAACTTGTGGTACTTACGTACAATGCAGTATCACTCAGCAGTGAAATCTATGTCATCAGGCCCGTAGCAGCACAATGAGTGGATTCAGGTACGATGATTCTAACTGAAATAAGTCACACAGAAAAAGAAACATCATAAGATATCAGTAATACACGGAATGTAAACTTGGCTACACAGGAACTGAATTACAGAACAGAACAGGGTCTCAAATTTAGAAAACCAACTTATGCTTGTTTAAGGGTAAAGGTGAGTTGGGGTGCTGCATAAAACCAGAGATTGAAATGAGCACAGATAAAGTTCCTTAAGCCAAATATGGAATAGACAAGAGCTACTCCTTGCTCAACGAAATGGACTCAACACCGCATATTAAACGCCTAAGAATGTACCTGACTCTTAAGTATCTTAAAACCGATGGATTGCTATGTCTCCGAAAGAGAATCAAGCATGTGTACAGGGACATAAACGCAGCAGTGATAGGATTGGAGAGGTTCGGTGAGCAAATGAAGACCCTTTGAAGTCATATTGCATGGTACCCATTCCACGGGTTTCAACTACCCAGGTTTAAGGTATTCTTCCTTCAGCTAAAACATGCATGTGGAACCTAGAGTATGATCAACCATGTGATCGGGAGACGTGTTCAAATATGTCTCAGTTTTCGTACCCTGGTACTCGGGTGCAACATTCCAGACGCTTTACTAACACTCTCCCGACTTGGAGAGTCAGTCCCTTTAACCTCCTGTCTGGCCCAGTTTGCAATTTCTGCGGAAGATGAACAGGAATAGCGAGAACCAATGAGAGACTAGCTGGAGGTGTCTGGACGGGCAAATTTAACTCTCATTTCCCACCAGGAAGAGGAAATAACCAAAGGCTCAGCGTGCCGTGCCGGAACCAGATTAGGGCCTGAAGCCATCCTGCGGTGTTGCGGCCAGCTCACAAGAAAACGAGTTGAAGAAAGGAGCTCAGGGGCACTGTAATTCACAAACCTGCAGAGTTATAAATGACAACTATCGTCCAAAAATATACTGAAGTAAGGCTGCCAAGAGGACTTGAAAGCGGGGCAGAATTGCAGGAAACCGATTTCAGGAGGTAGACTGGAATTGCATTGAAAGCATAGGAAAAGAGGCAGAACGTCCACAATGATGCACTTGGCCAAAAAGGGCGTATGCGTTTTTTCCTGAATATATTCAGGAAAAAACGCATACGCCCTTTTTGGCCAACCAAGCAAGCTTGCAAAGGAAATCTGCACTACAATGAAGTCTCACTTCCCCCCCCCCCAGGTCAAAAGGGCCATCTGAAAAAAGTGTAAAATCCAGAAAGGCAGGACAGGCCATGGAGAACTGGGAGCCTTGTTATGCTGATGGGCGGGATGTAAACTGCCAACAGACACTCGGGAGAAGTGTATGGTGTTTCCTGAAACATCTAAAAAACAAAGCAACAGAGCCTAGGGCACTTCCACTTATGGTCCTATAGCTTAGGGAAATTAAAATCAAAAAGATACAGCCACCCCAATGTTTGGGACGCCTCTGTTTACAAGAACCTCGTTTACCGTACAAGTTCAATATCACAGAAAGTGAAAAATGGATAAAGAACTTGTGGTACTTACGTACAATGCAGTATCACTCAGCAGTGAAATCTATGCATCAGGCCCGTAGCAGCACAATGAGTGGATTCAGGTACGATGATTCTAACTGAAATAAGTCACACAGAAAAAGAAACATCATAAGATATCAGTAATACACGGAATGTAAACTTGGCTACACAGGAACTGAATTACAGAACAGAACAGGGTCTCAAATTTAGAAAACCAACTTATGCTTGTTTAAGGGTAAAGGTGAGTTGGGGTGCTGCATAAAACCAGAGATTGAAATGAGCACAGATAAAGTTCCTTAAGCCAAATATGGAATACACAAGAGCTACTCCTTGCTCAACGAAATGGACTCAACACCGCATATTAAACGCCTAAGAATGTACCTGACTCTTAAGTATCTTAAAACCTATGGATTGCTATGTCTCCGAAAGAGAATCAAGCATGTGTACAGGGACATAAACGCAGCAGTGATAGGATTGGAGAGGTTCGGTGAGCAAATGAAGACCCTTTGAAGTCATATTGCATGGTACCCATTCCACGGGTTTCAACTACCCAGGTTTAAGGTATTCTTCCTTCAGCTAAAACATGCATGTGGAACCTAGAGTATGATCAACCATGTGATCGGGAGACGTGTTCAAATATGTCTCAGTTTTCGTACCCTGGTACTCGGGTGCAACATTCCAGACGCTTTACTAACACTCTCCCGACTTGGAGAGTCAGTCCCTTTAACCTCCTGTTTGGCCCAGTTTGCAATTTCTGCGGAAGATGAACAGGAATAGCGAGAACCAATGAGAGACTAGCTGGAGGTGTCTGGATGGGCAAATTTAACTCTCATTTCCCACCAGGAAGAGGAAATAACCAAAGGCTCAGCGTGCCGTGCCGGAACCAGATTAGGGCCTGAAGCCATCCTGCGGTGTTGCGGCCAGCTCACAAGAAAACGAGTTGAAGAAAGGAGCTCAGGGGCACTGTAATTCACAAACCTGCAGAGTTATAAATGACAACTATCGTCCAAAAATATACTGAAGTAAGGCTGCCAAGAGGACTTGAAAGCGGGGCAGAATTGCAGGAAACCGATTTCAGGAGGTAGACTGGAATTGCATTGAAAGCATAGGAAAAGAGGCAGAACGTCCACAATGATGCACTTGGCCAAAAAGGGCGTATGCGTTTTTTCCTGAATATATTCAGGAAAAAACGCATACACCCTTTTTGGCCAACCAAGCAAGCTTGCAAAGGAAATCTGCACTACAATGAAGTCTCACTTCCCCCCGGTCAAAAGGGCCATCTGAAAAAAGTGTAAAATCCAGAAAGGCAGGACAGGCCATGGAGAACTGGGAGCCTTGTTATGCTGATGGGCGGGATGTAAACTGCCAACAGACACTCGGGAGAAGTGTATGGTGTTTCCTGAAACATCTAAAAAACAAAGCAACAGAGCCTAGGCCACTTCCACTTATGGTCCTATAGCTTAGGGAAATTAAAATCAAAAAGACACAGCCACCCCAATGTTTGGGACGCCTCTGTTTACAAGAACCTCGTTTACCGTACAAGTTCAATATCACAGAAAGTGAAAAATGGATAAAGAACTTGTGGTACTTACGTACAATGCAGTATCACTCAGCAGTGAAATCTATGCCATCAGGCCCGTAGCAGCACAATGAGTGGATTCAGGTACGATGATTCTAACTGAAATAAGTCACACAGAAAAAGAAACATCATAAGATATCAGTAATACACGGAATGTAAACTTGGCTACACAGGAACTGAATTACAGAACAGAACAGGGTCTCAAATTTAGAAAACCAACTTATGCTTGTTTAAGGGTAAAGGTGAGTTGGGGTGCTGCATAAAACCAGAGATTGAAATGAGCACAGATAAAGTTCCTTAAGCCAAATATGGAATAGACAAGAGCTACTCCTTGCTCAACGAAATGGACTCAACACCGCATATTAAACGCCTAAGAATGTACCTGACTCTTAAGTATCTTAAAACCTATCGATTGCTATGTCTCCGAAAGAGAATCAAGCATGTGTACAGGGACATAAACGCAGCAGTGATAGGATTGGAGAGGTTCGGTGAGCAAATGAAGACCCTTTGAAGTCATATTGCATGGTACCCATTCCACGGGTTTCAACTACCCAGGTTTAAGGTATTCTTCCTTCAGCTAAAACATGCATGTGGAACCTAGAGTATGATCAACCATGTGATCGGGAGACGTGTTCAAATATGTCTCAGTTTTTGTACCCTGGTACTCGGGTGCAACATTCCAGACGCTTTACTAACACTCTCCCGACTTGGAGAGTCAGTCCCTTTAACCTCCTGTTTGGCCCAGTTTGCAATTTCTGCGGAAGATGAACAGGAATAGCGAGAACCAATGAGAGACTAGCTGGAGGTGTCTGGACGGGCAAATTTAACTCTCATTTCCCACCAGGAAGAGGAAATAACCAAAGGCTCAGCGTGCCGTGCCGGAACCAGATTAGGGCCTGAAGCCATCCTGCGGTGTTGCGGCCAGCTCACAAGAAAACGAGTTGAAGAAAGGAGCTCAGGGGCACTGTAATTCACAAACCTGCAGAGTTATAAATGACAACTATCGTCCAAAAATATACTGAAGTAAGGCTGCCAAGAGGACTTGAAAGTGGGGCAGAATTGCAGGAAACCGATTTCAGGAGGTAGACTGGAATTGCATTGAAAGCATAGGAAAAGAGGCAGAACGTCCACAATGATGCACTTGGCCAAAAAGGGCGTATGCGTTTTTTCCTGAATATATTCAGGAAAAAACGCATACGCCCTTTTTGGCCAACCAAGCAAGCTTGCAAAGGAAATCTGCACTACAATGAAGTCTCACTTCCCCCCCCCCCCCGGTCAAAAGGGCCATCTGAAAAAAGTGTAAAATCCAGAAAGGCAGGACAGGCCATGGAGAACTGGGAGCCTTGTTATGCTGATGGGCGGGATGTAAATTGCCAACAGACACTCGGGAGAAGTGTATGGTGTTTCCTGAAACATCTAAAAAACAAAGCAACAGAGCCTAGGGCACTTCCACTTATGGTCCTATAGCTTAGGGAAATTAAAATCAAAAAGATACAGCCACCCCAATGTTTGGGACGCCTCTGTTTACAAGAACCTCATTTACCGTACAAGTTCAATATCACAGAAAGTGAAAAATGGATAAAGAACTTGTGGTACTTACGTACAATGCAGTATCACTCAGCAGTGAAATCTATGTCATCAGGCCCGTAGCAGCACAATGAGTGGATTCAGGTACAATGATTCTAACTGAAATAAGTCACACAGAAAAAGAAACATCATAAGATATCAGTAATACACGGAATGTAAACTTGGCTACACAGGAACTGAATTACAGAACAGAACAGGGTCTCAAATTTAGAAAACCAACTTATGCTTGTTTAAGGGTAAAGGTGAGTTGGGGTGCTGCATAAAACCAGAGATTGAAATGAGCACAGATAAAGTTCCTTAAGCCAAATATGGAATACACAAGAGCTACTCCTTGCTCAACGAAATGGACTCAACACCGCATATTAAACGCCTAAGAATGTACCTGACTCTTAAGTATCTTAAAACCTATGGATTGCTATGTCTCTGAAAGAGAATCAAGCATGTGTACAGGGACATAAACGCAGCAGTGATAGGATTGGAGAGGTTCGGTGAGCAAATGAAGACCCTTTGAAGTCATATTGCATGGTACCCATTCCACGGGTTTCAACTACCCAGGTTTAAGGTATTCTTCCTTCAGCTAAATCATGCATGTGGAACTTAGAGTATGATCAACCATGTGATCGGGAGACGTGTTCAAATATGTCTCAGTTTTCGTACCCTGGTACTCGGGTGCAACATTCCAGACGCTTTACTAACACTCTCCCGACTTGGAGAGTCAGTCCCTTTAACCTCCTGTTTGGCCCAGTTTGCAATTTCTGCGGAAGATGAACAGGAATAGCGAGAACCAATGAGAGACTAGCTGGAGGTGTCTGGACGGGCAAATTTAACTCTCATTTCCCACCAGGAAGAGGAAATAACCAAAGGCTCAGCGTGCCGTGCCGGAACCAGATTAGGGCCTGAAGCCATCCTGCGGTGTTGCGGCCAGCTCACAAGAAAACGAGTTGAAGAAAGGAGCTCAGGGGCACTGTAATTCACAAACCTGCAGAGTTATAAATGACAACTATCGTCCAAAAATATACTGAAGTAAGGCTGCCAAGAGGACTTGAAAGCGGGGCAGAATTGCAGGAAACCGATTTCAGGAGGTAGACTGGAATTGCATTGAAAGCATAGGAAAAGAGGCAGAACGTCCACAATGATGCACTTGGCCAAAAAGGGCGTATGCGTTTTTTCCTGAATATATTCAGGAAAAAACGCATACGCCCTTTTTGGCCAACCAAGCAAGCTTGCAAAGGAAATCTGCACTACAATGAAGTCTCACTTCCCCCCCCACCGGTCAAAAGGGCCATCTGAAAAAAGTGTAAAATCCAGAAAGGCAGGACAGGCCATGGAGACCTGGGAGCCTTGTTATGCTGATGGGCGGGATGTAAACTGCCAACAGACACTCGGGAGAAGTGTATGGTGTTTCCTGAAACATCTAAAAAACAAAGCAACAGAGCCTAGGGCACTTCCACTTATGGTCCTATAGCTTAGGGAAATTAAAATCAAAAAGATACAGCCACCCCAATGTTTGGGACGCCTCTGTTTACAAGAACCTCGTTTACCGTACAAGTTCAATATCACAGAAAGTGAAAAATGGATAAAGAACTTGTGTTACTTACATACAATGCAGTATCACTCAGCAGTGAAATCTATGTCATCAGGCCCGTAGCAGCACAATGAGTGGATTCAGGTACGATGATTCTAACTGAAATAAGTCACACAGAAAAAGAAACATCATAAGATATCAGTAATACACGGAATGTAAACTTGGTTACACAGGAACTGAATTACAGAACAGAACAGGGTCTCAAATTTAGAAAACCAACTTATGCTTGTTTAAGGGTAAAGGTGAGTTGGGGTGCTGCATAAAACCAGAGATTGAAATGAGCACAGATAAAGTTCCTTAAGCCAAATATGGAATAGACAAGAGCTACTCCTTGCTCAACGAAATGGACTCAACACCGCATATTAAACGCCTAAGAATGTACCTGACTCTTAAGTATCTTAAAACCTATGGATTGCTATGTCTCCGAAAGAGAATCAAGCATGTGTACAGGGACATAAACGCAGCAGTGATAGGATTGGAGAGGTTCGGTGAGCAAATGAAGACCCTTTGAAGTCATATTGCATGGTACCCATTCCACGGGTCTCAACTACCCAGGTTTAAGGTATTCTTCCTTCAGCTAAAACATGCATGTGGAACCTAGAGTATGATCAACCATGTGATCGGGAGACGTGTTCAAATATGTCTCAGTTTTCGTACCCTGGTACTCGGGTGCAACATTCCAGACGCTTTACTAACACTCTCCCGACTTGGAGAGTCAGTCCCTTTAACCTCCTGTTTGGCCCAGTTTGCAATTTCTGCGGAAGATGAACAGGAATAGCGAGAACCAATGAGAGACTAGCTGGAGGTGTCTGGACGGGCAAATTTAACTCTCATTTCCCACCAGGAAGAGGAAATAACCAAAGGCTCAGCGTGCCGTGCCGGAACCAGATTAGGGCCTGAAGCCATCCTGCGGTGTTGCGGCCAGCTCACAAGAAAACGAGTTGAAGAAAGGAGCTCAGGGGCACTGTAATTCACAAACCTGCAGAGTTATAAATGACAACTATCGTCCAAAAATATACTGAAGTAAGGCTGCCAAGAGGACTTGAAAGCGGGGCAGAATTGCAGGAAACCGATTTCAGGAGGTAGACTGGAATTGCATTGAAAGCATAGGAAAAGAGGCAGAACGTCCACAATGATGCACTTGGCCAAAAAGGGCGTATGCGTTTTTTCCTGAATATATTCAGGAAAAAACGCATACGCCCTTTTTGGCCAACCACGCAAGCTTGCAAAGGAAATCTGCACTACAATGAAGTCTCACTTCCCCCCCCCCTCCGGTCAAAAGGGCCATCTGAAAAAAGTGTAAAATCCAGAAAGGCAGGACAGGCCATGGAGAACTGGGAGCCTTGTTATGCTGATGGGCGGGATGTAAATTGCCAACAGACACTCGGGAGAAGTGTATGGTGTTTCCTGAAACATCTAAAAAACAAAGCAACAGAGCCTAGGGCACTTCCACTTATGGTCCTATAGCTTAGGGAAATTAAAATCAAAAAGATACAGCCACCCCAATGTTTGGGACGCCTCTGTTTACAAGAACCTCGTTTACCGTACAAGTTCAATATCACAGAAAGTGAAAAATGGATAAAGAACTTGTGGTACTTACGTACAATGCAGTATCACTCAGCAGTGAAATCTATGTCATCAGGCCCGTAGCAGCACAATGAGTGGATTCAGGTACGATGATTCTAACTGAAATAAGTCACACAGAAAAAGAAACATCATAAGATATCAGTAATACACGGAATGTAAACTTGGCTACACAGGAACTGAATTACAGAACAGAACAGGGTCTCAAATTTAGAAAACCAACTTATGCTTGTTTAAGGGTAAAGGTGAGTTGGGGTGCTGCATAAAACCAGAGATTGAAATGAGCACAGATAAAGTTCCTTAAGCCAAATATGGAATAGACAAGAGCTACTCCTTGCTCAACGAAATGGACTCAACACCGCATATTAAACGCCTAAGAATGTACCTGACTCTTAAGTATCTTAAAACCTATGGATTGCTATGTCTCCGAAAGAGAATCAAGCATGTGTACAGGGACATAAACGCAGCAGTGATAGGATTGGAGAGGTTCGGTGAGCAAATGAAGACCCTTTGAAGTCATATTGCATGGTACCCATTCCACGGGTTTCAACTACCCAGGTTTAAGGTATTCTTCCTTCAGCTAAAACATGCATGTGGAACCTAGAGTATGATCAACCATGTGATCGGGAGACGTGTTCAAATATGTCTCAGTTTTCGTACCCTGGTACTCGGGTGCAACATTCCAGACGCTTTACTAACACTCTCCCGACTTGGAGAGTCAGTCCCTTTAACCTCCTGTTTGGCCCAGTTTGCAATTTCTGCGGAAGATGAACAGGAATAGCGAGAATTAATGAGAGACTAGCTGGAGGTGTCTGGACGGGCAAATTTAACTCTCATTTCCCACCAGGAAGAGGAAATAACCAAAGGCTCAGCGTGCCGTGCCGGAACCAGATTAGGGCCTGAAGCCATCCTGCGGTGTTGCGGCCAGCTCACAAGAAAACGAGTTGAAGAAAGGAGCTCAGGGGCACTGTAATTCACAAACCTGCAGAGTTATAAATGACAACTATCGTCCAAAAATATACTGAAGTAAGGCTGCCAAGAGGACTTGAAAGCGGGGCAGAATTGCAGGAAACCGATTTCAGGAGGTAGACTGGAATTGCATTGAAAGCATAGGAAAAGAGGCAGAACGTCCACAATGATGCACTTGGCCAAAAAGGGCATATGCGTTTTTTCCTGAATATATTCAGGAAAAAACGCATACGCCCTTTTTGGCCAACCACGCAAGCTTGCAAAGGAAATCTGCACTACAATGAAGTCTCACTTCCCCACGGTCAAAAGGGCCATCTGAAAAAAGTGTAAAATCCAGAAAGGCAGGACAGGCCATGGAGAACTGGGAGCCTTGTTATGCTGATGGGCGGGATGTAAACTGCCAACAGACACTCGGGAGAAGTGTATGGTGTTTCCTGAAACATCTAAAAAACAAAGCAACAGAGCCTAGGGCACTTCCACTTATGGTCCTATAGCTTAGGGAAATTAAAATCAAAAAGACACAGCCACCCCAATGTTTGGGACGCCTCTGTTTACAAGAACCTCGTTTACCGTACAAGTTCAATATCACAGAAAGTGAAAAATGGATAAAGAACTTGTGGTACTTACGTACAATGCAGTATCACTCAGCAGTGAAATCTATGTCATCAGGCCCGTAGCAGCACAATGAGTGGATTCAGGTACGATGATTCTAACTGAAATAAGTCACACAGAAAAAGAAACATCATAAGATATCAGTAATACACGGAATGTAAACTTGGCTACACAGGAACTGAATTACAGAACAGAACAGGGTCTCAAATTTAGAAAACCAACTTATGCTTGTTTAAGGGTAAAGGTGAGTTGGGGTGCTGCATAAAACCAGAGATTGAAATGAGCACAGATAAAGTTCCTTAAGCCAAATATGGAATAGACAAGAGCTACTCCTTGCTCAACGAAATGGACTCAACACCGCATATTAAACGCCTAAGAATGTACCTGACTCTTAAGTATCTTAAAACCTATGGATTGCTATGTCTCCGAAAGAGAATCAAGCATGTGTACAGGGACATAAACGCAGCAGTGATAGGATTGGAGAGGTTCGGTGAGCAAATGAAGACCCTTTGAAATCATATTGCATGGTACCCATTACACGGGTCTCAACTCTCCAGGTTTAAGGTATTCTTCCTTCAGCTAAAACATGCATATGGAACCCAGAGTATGATCAACCGTGTGAACGGGAGACGTGTTCAAATATGTCTCAGTTTTCCTCCCCTGGTACTCGGGTGCAACATTCCAGACGCTTTACTAACACTCACCCCACTTTGAGAGTCAGCGCCTTTAACCTCCTGTTTGGCCCAGTTTGCAATTTCTGCGGAAGATGAACAGGAATAGGGAGAACCAATGAGAGACTAGCTGGAGGTGTCTGGACGGGCAAATTTAACTCTCATTTCCCACCAGGAAGAGGAAATAACCAAAGGCTCAGCGTGCCGTGCCGGAACCAGATTAGGGCCTGAAGCCATCCTGCGGTGTTGCGGCCAGCTCACAAGAAAGCGAGTTGAAGAAAGGAGCTCAGGGACACTGTAATTCACAAACCTGCAGAGTTATAAATGACAGCTATCGTCCAAAAATATACTGAAGTAAGGCTGCCAAGAGGACTTGAAAGCGGGGCAGAATTGCAGGAAACCGATTTCAGGAGGTAGACTGGAATTGCATAGAAAGCATAGGAAAAGAGGCAGAACGTCCACAATGATGCACTTGGCCCAAAAGGGCGTATGCGTTTTTTCCTGAATATATTCAGGAAAAAGCGCATACGCCCTTTTTGGCCAACCAAGCAAACTTGCAAAGGAAATCTGCACTACAATGAAGTCTCACTTCCCCCCCCCCGCCCGGTCAAAAGGGCCATCTGAAAAAAGTGTAAAATCCAGAAAGGCAGGACAGGCCATGGAGAACTGGGAGCCTTGTTATGCTGATGGGCGGGATGTAAATTGCCAACAGACACTTGGGAGAAGTGTATGGTGTTTCCTGAAACATCTAAAAAACAAAGCAACAGAGCCTAGGGCACTTCCACTTATGGTCCTATAGCTTAGGGAAATTAAAATCAAAAAGATACAGCCACCCCAATGTTTGGGACACCTCTGTTTACAAGAACCTCGTTTACCGTACAAGTTCAATATCACAGAAAGTGAAAAATGGATAAAGAACTTGTGGTACTTACGTACAATGCAGTATCACTCAGCAGTGAAATCTATGCCATCAGGCCCATAGCAGCACAATGAGTGGATTCAGGTACGATGATTCTAACTGAAATAAGTCACACAGAAAAAGAAACATCATAAGATATCAGTAATACACGGAATGTAAACTTGGCTACACAGGAACTGAATTACAGAACAGAACAGGGTCTCAAATTTAGAAAACCAACTTATGCTTGTCTAAGGGTAAAGGTGAGTTGGGGTGCTGCATAAAACCAGAGATTGAAATGAGCACAGATAAAGTTCCTTAAGCCAAATATGGAATACACAAGAGCTACTCCTTGCTCAACGAAATGGACTCAACACCCCATATTAAACGCCTAAGAATGTACCTGACTCTTAAGTATCTTAAAACCTATGGATTGCTATGTCTCCGAAAGAGAATCAAGCATGTGTACAGGGACATAAACGCAGCAGTGATAGGATTGGAGAGGTTCGGTGAGCAAATGAAGACCCTTTGAAGTCATATTGCATGGTACCCATTACACGGGTCTCAACTCTCCAGGTTTAAGGTATTCTTCCTTCAGCTAAAACATGCATATGGAACCCAGAGTATGATAAACCGTGTGAACGGGAGACGTGTTCAAATATGTCTCAGTTTTCCTCCCCTGGTACTCGGGTGCAACATTCCAGACGCTTTACTAACACTCAACCCACTTTGAGAGTCAGCGCTTTTAACCTCCTGTTTGGCCCAGTTTGCAATTTCTGCGGAAGATGAACAGGAATAGGGAGAACCAATGAGAGACTAGCTGGAGGTGTCTGGACGGGCATATTTAACTCTCATTTCCCACCAGAAAGAGGAAATAACCAAAGGCTCAGCGTGCCGTGCCGGAACCAGATTAGGGCCTGAAGCCATCCTGCGGTGTTGCGGCCAGCTCACAAGAAAGCGAGTTGAAGAAAGGAGCTCAGGGACACTGTAATTCACAAACCTGCAGAGTTATAAATGACAGCTATCGTCCAAGAATATACTGAAGTAAGGCTGCCAAGAGGACTTGAAAGCGGGGCAGAATTGCAGGAAACCGATTTCAGGAGGTAGACTGGAATTGCATTGAAAGCATAGGAAAAGAGGCAGAACGTCCACAATGATGCACTTGGCCCAAAAGTGCGTATGCGTTTTTTCCTGAATATATTCAGGAAAAAACGCATACGCCCTTTTTGGCCAACCAAGCAAATTTGCAAAGGAAATCTGCACTACAATGAAGTCTCACTTCCCCCCCCCCCGGCCCGGTCAAAAGGGCCATCTGAAAAAAGTGTAAAATCCAGAAAGGCAGGACAGGCCATGGAGAACTGGGAGCCTTGTTATGCTGATGGGCGGGATGTAAATTGCCAACAGACACTCAGGAGAAGTGTATGGTGTTTCCTGAAACATCTAAAAAACAAAGCAACAGAGCCTAGGGCACTTCCACTTATGGTCCTATAGCTTAGGGAAATTAAAATCAAAAAGATACAGCCACCCCAATGTTTGGGACGCCTCTGTTTACAAGAACCTCGTTTACCGTACAAGTTCAATATCACAGAAAGTGAAAAATGGATAAAGAACTTGTGGTACTTACGTACAATGCAGTATCACTCAGCAGTGATATCTATGCCATCAGGCCCGTAGCAGAACAATGAGTGGATTCAGGTACGATGATTCTAACTGAAATAAGTCACACAGAAAAAGAAACATCATAAGATATCAGTAATACACGGAATGTAAACTTGGCTACACAGGAACTGAATTACAGAACAGAACAGGGTCTCAAATTTAGAAAACCAACTTATGCTTGTTTAAGGGTAAAGGTGAGTTGGGTTGCTGCATAAAACCAGAGATTGAAATGAGCACAGATAAAGTTCCTTAAGCCAAATATGGAATAGACAAGAGCTACTCCTTGCTCAACGAAATGGACTCAACACCGCATATTAAACGCCTAAGAATGTACCTGACTCTTAAGTATCTTAAAACCTATGGATTGCTATGTCTCCGAAAGAGAATCAAGCATGTGTACAGGGACATAAACGCAGCAGTGATAGGATTGGAGAGGTTCGGTGAGCAAATGAAGACCCTTTGAAGTCATATTGCATGGTACCCATTCCACGGGTTTCAACTACCCAGGTTTAAGGTATTCTTCCTTCAGCTAAAACATGCATGTGGAACCTAGAGTATGATCAACCATGTGATCGGGAGACGTGTTCAAATATGTCTCAGTTTTCGTACCTGGTACTCGGGTGCAACATTCCAGACGCTTTACTAACACTCTCCCGACTTGGAGAGTCAGTCCCTTTAACCTCCTGTTTGGCCCAGTTTGCAATTTCTGCGGAAGATGAACAGGAATAGCGAGAACCAATGAGAGACTAGCTGGAGGTGTCTGGACGGGCAAATTTAACTCTCATTTCCCACCAGGAAGAGGAAATAACCAAAGGCTCAGCGTGCCGTGCCGGAACCAGATTAGGGCCTGAAGCCATCCTGCGGTGTTGCGGCCAGCTCACAAGAAAACGAGTTGAAGAAAGGAGCTCAGGGGCACTGTAATTCACAAACCTGCAGAGTTATAAATGACAACTATCGTCCAAAAATATACTGAAGTAAGGCTGCCAAGAGGACTTGAAAGCGGGGCAGAATTGCAGGAAACCGATTTCAGGAGGTAGACTGGAATTGCATTGAAAGCATAGGAAAAGAGGCAGAACGTCCACAATGATGCACTTGGCCAAAAAGGGCGTATGCGTTTTTTCCTGAATATATTCAGGAAAAAACGCATACGCCCTTTTTGGCCAACCAAGCAAGCTTGCAAAGGAAATCTGCACTACAATGAAGTCTCACTTCCCCCCGGTCAAAAGGGCCATCTGAAAAAAGTGTAAAATCCAGAAAGGCAGGACAGGCCATGGAGAACTGGGAGCCTTGTTATGCTGATGGGCGGGATGTAAACTGCCAACAGACACTCGGGAGAAGTGTATGGTGTTTCCTGAAACATCTAAAAAACAAAGCAACAGAGCCTAGGCCACTTCCACTTATGGTCCTATAGCTTAGGGAAATTAAAATCAAAAAGACACAGCCACCCCAATGTTTGGGACGCCTCTGTTTACAAGAACCTCGTTTACCGTACAAGTTCAATATCACAGAAAGTGAAAAATGGATAAAGAACTTGTGGTACTTACGTACAATGCAGTATCACTCAGCAGTGAAATCTATGCCATCAGGCCCGTAGCAGCACAATGAGTGGATTCAGGTACGATGATTCTAACTGAAATAAGTCACACAGAAAAAGAAACATCATAAGATATCAGTAATACACGGAATGTAAACTTGGCTACACAGGAACTGAATTACAGAACAGAACAGGGTCTCAAATTTAGAAAACCAACTTATGCTTGTTTAAAGGTAAAGGTGAGTTGGGTTGCTGCATAAAACCAGAGATTGAAATGAGCACAGATAAAGTTCCTTAAGCCAAATATGGAATAGACAAGAGCTACTCCTTGCTCAACGAAATGGACTCAACACCGCATATTAAACGCCTAAGAATGTACCTGACTCTTAAGTATCTTAAAACCTATGGATTGCTATGTCTCCGAAAGAGAATCAAGCATGTGTACAGGGACATAAACGCAGCAGTGATAGGATTGGAGAGGTTCGGTGAGCAAATGAAGACCCTTTGAAGTCATATTGCATGGTACCCATTCCACGGGTTTCAACTACCCAGGTTTAAGGTATTCTTCCTTCAGCTAAAACATGCATGTGGAACCTAGAGTATGATCAACCATGTGATCGGGAGACGTGTTCAAATATGTCTCAGTTTTCCTCCCCTGGTACTCGGGTGCAACATTCCAGACGCTTTACTAACACTCTCCCGACTTGGAGAGTCAGTCCCTTTAACCTCCTGTTTGGCCCAGTTTGCAATTTCTGCGGAAGATGAACAGGAATAGCGAGAACCAATGAGAGACTAGCTGGAGGTGTCTGGACGGGCAAATTTAACTCTCATTTCCCACCAGGAAGAGGAAATAACCAAAGGCTCAGCGTGCCGTGCCGGAACCAGATTAGGGCCTGAAGCCATCCTGCGGTGTTGCGGCCAGCTCACAAGAAAACGAGTTGAAGAAAGGAGCTCAGGGGCACTGTAATTCACAAACCTGCAGAGTTATAAATGACAACTATCGTCCAAAAATATACTGAAGTAAGGCTGCCAAGAGGACTTGAAAGCGGGGCAGAATTGCAGGAAACCGATTTCAGGAGGTAGACTGGAATTGCATTGAAAGCATAGGAAAAGAGGCAGAACGTCCACAATGATGCACTTGGCCAAAAAGGGCGTATGCGTTTTTTCCTGAATATATTCAGGAAAAAACGCATACGCCCTTTTTGGCCAACCAAGCAAGCTTGCAAAGGAAATCTGCACTACAATGAAGTCTCACTTCCCCCCGGTCAAAAGGGCCATCTGAAAAAAGTGTAAAATCCAGAAAGGCAGGACAGGCCATGGAGAACTAGGAGCCTTGTTATGCTGATGGGCGGGATGTAAACTGCCAACAGACACTCGGGAGAAGTGTATGGTGTTTCCTGAAACATCTAAAAAACAAAGCAACAGAGCCTAGGCCACTTCCACTTATGGTCCTATAGCTTAGGGAAATTAAAATCAAAAAGACACAGCCACCCCAATGTTTGGGACGCCTCTGTTTACAAGAACCTCGTTTACCGTACAAGTTCAATATCACAGAAAGTGAAAAATGGATAAAGAACTTGTGGTACTTACGTACAATGCAGTATCACTCAGCAGTGAAATCTATGCCATCAGGCCCGTAGCAGCACAATGAGTGGATTCAGGTACGATGATTCTAACTGAAATAAGTCACACAGAAAAAGAAACATCATAAGATATCAGTAATACACGGAATGTAAACTTGGCTACACAGGAACTGAATTACAGAACAGAACAGGGTCTCAAATTTAGAAAACCAACTTATGCTTGTTTAAAGGTAAAGGTGAGTTGGGGTGCTGCATAAAACCAGAGATTGAAATGAGCACAGATAAAGTTCCTTAAGCCAAATATGGAATAGACAAGAGCTACTCCTTGCTCAACGAAATGGACTCAACACCGCATATTAAACGCCTAAGAATGTACCTGACTCTTAAGTATCTTAAAACCTATGGATTGCTATGTCTCCGAAAGAGAATCAAGCATGTGTACAGGGACATAAACGCAGCAGTGATAGGATTGGAGAGGTTCGGTGAGCAAATGAAGACCCTTTGAAGTCATATTGCATGGTACCCATTCCACGGGTTTCAACTACCCAGGTTTAAGGTATTCTTCCTTCAGCTAAAACATGCATGTGGAACCTAGAGTATGATCAACCATGTGATCGGGAGACGTGTTCAAATATGTCTCAGTTTTTGTACCCTGGTACTCGGGTGCAACATTCCAGACGCTTTACTAACACTCTCCCGACTTGGAGAGTCAGTCCCTTTAACCTCCTGTTTGGCCCAGTTTGCAATTTCTGCGGAAGATGAACAGGAATAGCGAGAACCAATGAGAGACTAGCTGGAGGTGTCTGGACGGGCAAATTTAACTCTCATTTCCCACCAGGAAGAGGAAATAACCAAAGGCTCAGCGTGCCGTGCCGGAACCAGATTAGGGCCTGAAGCCATCCTGCGGTGTTGCGGCCAGCTCACAAGAAAACGAGTTGAAGAAAGGAGCTCAGGGGCACTGTAATTCACAAACCTGCAGAGTTATAAATGACAACTATCGTCCAAAAATATACTGAAGTAAGGCTGCCAAGAGGACTTGAAAGCGGGGCAGAATTGCAGGAAACCGATTTCAGGAGGTAGACTGGAATTGCATTGAAAGCATAGGAAAAGAGGCAGAACGTCCACAATGATGCACTTGGCCAAAAAGGGCGTATGCGTTTTTTCCTGAATATATTCAGGAAAAAACGCATACGCCCTTTTTGGCCAACCAAGCAAGCTTGCAAAGGAAATCTGCACTACAATGAAGTCTCACTTCCCCCCCCCCGGCCCGGTCAAAAGGGCCATCTGAAAAAAGTGTAAAATCCAGAAAGGCAGGACAGGCCATGGAGAACTGGGAGCCTTGTTATGCTGATGGGCGGGATGTAAATTGCCAACAGACACTCAGGAGAAGTGTATGGTGTTTCCTGAAACATCTAAAAAACAAAGCAACAGAGCCTAGGGCACTTCCACTTATGGTCCTATAGCTTAGGGAAATTAAAATCAAAAAGATACAGCCACCCCAATGTTTGGGACGCCTCTGTTTACAAGAACCTCGTTTACCGTACAAGTTCAATATCACAGAAAGTGAAAAATGGATAAAGAACTTGTGGTACTTACGTACAATGCAGTATCACTCAGCAGTGATATCTATGCCATCAGGCCCGTAGCAGAACAATGAGTGGATTCAGGTACGATGATTCTAACTGAAATAAGTCACACAGAAAAAGAAACATCATAAGATATCAGTAATACACGGAATGTAAACTTGGCTACACAGGAACTGAATTACAGAACAGAACAGGGTCTCAAATTTAGAAAACCAACTTATGCTTGTTTAAGGGTAAAGGTGAGTTGGGTTGCTGCATAAAACCAGAGATTGAAATGAGCACAGATAAAGTTCCTTAAGCCAAATATGGAATAGACAAGAGCTACTCCTTGCTCAACGAAATGGACTCAACACCGCATATTAAACGCCTAAGAATGTACCTGACTCTTAAGTATCTTAAAACCTATGGATTGCTATGTCTCCGAAAGAGAATCAAGCATGTGTACAGGGACATAAACGCAGCAGTGATAGGATTGGAGAGGTTCGGTGAGCAAATGAAGACCCTTTGAAGTCATATTGCATGGTACCCATTCCACGGGTTTCAACTACCCAGGTTTAAGGTATTCTTCCTTCAGCTAAAACATGCATGTGGAACCTAGAGTATGATCAACCATGTGATCGGGAGACGTGTTCAAATATGTCTCAGTTTTCGTACCTGGTACTCGGGTGCAACATTCCAGACGCTTTACTAACACTCTCCCGACTTGGAGAGTCAGTCCCTTTAACCTCCTGTTTGGCCCAGTTTGCAATTTCTGCGGAAGATGAACAGGAATAGCGAGAACCAATGAGAGACTAGCTGGAGGTGTCTGGACGGGCAAATTTAACTCTCATTTCCCACCAGGAAGAGGAAATAACCAAAGGCTCAGCGTGCCGTGCCGGAACCAGATTAGGGCCTGAAGCCATCCTGCGGTGTTGCGGCCAGCTCACAAGAAAACGAGTTGAAGAAAGGAGCTCAGGGGCACTGTAATTCACAAACCTGCAGAGTTATAAATGACAACTATCGTCCAAAAATATACTGAAGTAAGGCTGCCAAGAGGACTTGAAAGCGGGGCAGAATTGCAGGAAACCGATTTCAGGAGGTAGACTGGAATTGCATTGAAAGCATAGGAAAAGAGGCAGAACGTCCACAATGATGCACTTGGCCAAAAAGGGCGTATGCGTTTTTTCCTGAATATATTCAGGAAAAAACGCATACGCCCTTTTTGGCCAACCAAGCAAGCTTGCAAAGGAAATCTGCACTACAATGAAGTCTCACTTCCCCCCGGTCAAAAGGGCCATCTGAAAAAAGTGTAAAATCCAGAAAGGCAGGACAGGCCATGGAGAACTGGGAGCCTTGTTATGCTGATGGGCGGGATGTAAACTGCCAACAGACACTCGGGAGAAGTGTATGGTGTTTCCTGAAACATCTAAAAAACAAAGCAACAGAGCCTAGGCCACTTCCACTTATGGTCCTATAGCTTAGGGAAATTAAAATCAAAAAGACACAGCCACCCCAATGTTTGGGACGCCTCTGTTTACAAGAACCTCGTTTACCGTACAAGTTCAATATCACAGAAAGTGAAAAATGGATAAAGAACTTGTGGTACTTACGTACAATGCAGTATCACTCAGCAGTGAAATCTATGCCATCAGGCCCGTAGCAGCACAATGAGTGGATTCAGGTACGATGATTCTAACTGAAATAAGTCACACAGAAAAAGAAACATCATAAGATATCAGTAATACACGGAATGTAAACTTGGCTACACAGGAACTGAATTACAGAACAGAACAGGGTCTCAAATTTAGAAAACCAACTTATGCTTGTTTAAAGGTAAAGGTGAGTTGGGTTGCTGCATAAAACCAGAGATTGAAATGAGCACAGATAAAGTTCCTTAAGCCAAATATGGAATAGACAAGAGCTACTCCTTGCTCAACGAAATGGACTCAACACCGCATATTAAACGCCTAAGAATGTACCTGACTCTTAAGTATCTTAAAACCTATGGATTGCTATGTCTCCGAAAGAGAATCAAGCATGTGTACAGGGACATAAACGCAGCAGTGATAGGATTGGAGAGGTTCGGTGAGCAAATGAAGACCCTTTGAAGTCATATTGCATGGTACCCATTCCACGGGTTTCAACTACCCAGGTTTAAGGTATTCTTCCTTCAGCTAAAACATGCATGTGGAACCTAGAGTATGATCAACCATGTGATCGGGAGACGTGTTCAAATATGTCTCAGTTTTTGTACCCTGGTACTCGGGTGCAACATTCCAGACGCTTTACTAACACTCTCCCGACTTGGAGAGTCAGTCCCTTTAACCTCCTGTTTGGCCCAGTTTGCAATTTCTGCGGAAGATGAACAGGAATAGCGAGAACCAATGAGAGACTAGCTGGAGGTGTCTGGACGGGCAAATTTAACTCTCATTTCCCACCAGGAAGAGGAAATAACCAAAGGCTCAGCGTGCCGTGCCGGAACCAGATTAGGGCCTGAAGCCATCCTGCGGTGTTGCGGCCAGCTCACAAGAAAACGAGTTGAAGAAAGGAGCTCAGGGGCACTGTAATTCACAAACCTGCAGAGTTATAAATGACAACTATCGTCCAAAAATATACTGAAGTAAGGCTGCCAAGAGGACTTGAAAGCGGGGCAGAATTGCAGGAAACCGATTTCAGGAGGTAGACTGGAATTGCATTGAAAGCATAGGAAAAGAGGCAGAACGTCCACAATGATGCACTTGGCCAAAAAGGGCGTATGCGTTTTTTCCTGAATATATTCAGGAAAAAACGCATACGCCCTTTTTGGCCAACCAAGCAAGCTTGCAAAGGAAATCTGCACTACAATGAAGTCTCACTTCCCCCCGGTCAAAAGGGCCATCTGAAAAAAGTGTAAAATCCAGAAAGGCAGGACAGGCCATGGAGAACTAGGAGCCTTGTTATGCTGATGGGCGGGATGTAAACTGCCAACAGACACTCGGGAGAAGTGTATGGTGTTTCCTGAAACATCTAAAAAACAAAGCAACAGAGCCTAGGCCACTTCCACTTATGGTCCTATAGCTTAGGGAAATTAAAATCAAAAAGACACAGCCACCCCAATGTTTGGGACGCCTCTGTTTACAAGAACCTCGTTTACCGTACAAGTTCAATATCACAGAAAGTGAAAAATGGATAAAGAACTTGTGGTACTTACGTACAATGCAGTATCACTCAGCAGTGAAATCTATGCCATCAGGCCCGTAGCAGCACAATGAGTGGATTCAGGTACGATGATTCTAACTGAAATAAGTCACACAGAAAAAGAAACATCATAAGATATCAGTAATACACGGAATGTAAACTTGGCTACACAGGAACTGAATTACAGAACAGAACAGGGTCTCAAATTTAGAAAACCAACTTATGCTTGTTTAAAGGTAAAGGTGAGTTGGGGTGCTGCATAAAACCAGAGATTGAAATGAGCACAGATAAAGTTCCTTAAGCCAAATATGGAATAGACAAGAGCTACTCCTTGCTCAACGAAATGGACTCAACACCGCATATTAAACGCCTAAGAATGTACCTGACTCTTAAGTATCTTAAAACCTATGGATTGCTATGTCTCCGAAAGAGAATCAAGCATGTGTACAGGGACATAAACGCAGCAGTGATAGGATTGGAGAGGTTCGGTGAGCAAATGAAGACCCTTTGAAGTCATATTGCATGGTACCCATTCCACGGGTTTCAACTACCCAGGTTTAAGGTATTCTTCCTTCAGCTAAAACATGCATGTGGAACCTAGAGTATGATCAACCATGTGATCGGGAGACGTGTTCAAATATGTCTCAGTTTTTGTACCCTGGTACTCGGGTGCAACATTCCAGACGCTTTACTAACACTCTCCCGACTTGGAGAGTCAGTCCCTTTAACCTCCTGTTTGGCCCAGTTTGCAATTTCTGCGGAAGATGAACAGGAATAGCGAGAACCAATGAGAGACTAGCTGGAGGTGTCTGGACGGGCAAATTTAACTCTCATTTCCCACCAGGAAGAGGAAATAACCAAAGGCTCAGCGTGCCGTGCCGGAACCAGATTAGGGCCTGAAGCCATCCTGCGGTGTTGCGGCCAGCTCACAAGAAAACGAGTTGAAGAAAGGAGCTCAGGGGCACTGTAATTCACAAACCTGCAGAGTTATAAATGACAACTATCGTCCAAAAATATACTGAAGTAAGGCTGCCAAGAGGACTTGAAAGCGGGGCAGAATTGCAGGAAACCGATTTCAGGAGGTAGACTGGAATTGCATTGAAAGCATAGGAAAAGAGGCAGAACGTCCACAATGATGCACTTGGCCAAAAAGGGCGTATGCGTTTTTTCCTGAATATATTCAGGAAAAAACGCATACGCCCTTTTTGGCCAACCAAGCAAGCTTGCAAAGGAAATCTGCACTACAATGAAGTCTCACTTCCCCCCCGCCCCCGGTCAAAAGGGCCATCTGAAAAAAGTGTAAAATCCAGAAAGGCAGGACAGGCCATGGAGAACTGGGAGCCTTGTTATGCTGATGGGCGGGATGTAAATTGCCAACAGACACTCGGGAGAAGTGTATGGTGTTTCCTGAAACATCTAAAAAACAAAGCAACAGAGCCTAGGGCACTTCCACTTATGGTCCTATAGCTTAGGGAAATTAAAATCAAAAAGATACAGCCACCCCAATGTTTGGGACGCCTCTGTTTACAAGAACCTCGTTTACCGTACAAGTTCAATATCACAGAAAGTGAAAAATGGATAAAGAACTTGTGGTACTTACGTACAATGCAGTATCACTCAGCAGTGAAATCTATGTCATCAGGCCCGTAGCAGCACAATGAGTGGATTCAGGTACGATGATTCTAACTGAAATAAGTCACACAGAGAAAGAAACATCATAAGATATCAGTAATACACGGAATGTAAACTTGGCTACACAGGAACTGAATTACAGAACAGAACAGGGTCTCAAATTTAGAAAACCAACTTATGCTTGTTTAAGGGTAAAGGTGAGTTGGGGTGCTGCATAAAACCAGAGATTGAAATGAGCACAGATAAAGTTCCTTAAGCCAAATATGGAATAGACAAGAGCTACTCCTTGCTCAACGAAATGGACTCAACACCCCATATTAAACGCCTAAGAATGTACCTGACTCTTAAGTATCTTAAAACCTATGGATTGCTATGTCTCCGAAAGAGAATCAAGCATGTGTACAGGGACATAAACGCAGCAGTGATAGGATTGGAGAGGTTCGGTGAGCAAATGAAGACCCTTTGAAGTCATATTGCATGGTACCCATTCCACGGGTTTCAACTACCCAGGCTTAAGGTATTCTTCCTTCAGCTAAAACATGCATGTGGAACCTAGAGTATGATCAACCATGTGATCGGGAGACGTGTTCAAATATGTCTCAGTTTTCGTACCCTGGTACTCGGGTGCAACATTCCAGACGCTTTACTAACACTCTCCCGACTTGGAGAGTCAGTCCCTTTAACCTCCTGTTTGGCCCAGTTTGCAATTTCTGCGGAAGATGAACAGGAATAGCGAGAACCAATGAGAGACTAGCTGGAGGTGTCTGGACGGGCAAATTTAACTCTCATTTCCCACCAGGAAGAGGAAATAACCAAAGGCTCAGCGTGCCGTGCCGGAACCAGATTAGGGCCTGAAGCCATCCTGCGGTGTTGCGGCCAGCTCACAGGAAAGCGAGTTGAAGAAAGGAGCTCAGGGGCACTGTAATTCACAAACCTGCAGAGTTATAAATGACAGCTATCGTCCAAAAATATACTGAAGTAAGGCTGCCAAGAGGACTTGAAAGCGGGGCAGAATTGCAGGAAACCGATTTCAGGAGGTAGACTGGAATTGCATTGAAAGCATAGGAAAAGAGGCAGAACGTCCACAATGATGCACTTGGCCAAAAAGGGCGTATGCGTTTTTTCCTGAATATATTCAGGAAAAAACGCATACGCCCTTTTTGGCCAACCAAGCAAGCTTGCAAAGGAAATCTGCACTACAATGAAGTCTCACTTCCCCCCGGTCAAAAGGGCCATCTGAAAAAAGTGTAAAATCCAGAAAGGCAGGACAGGCCATGGAGAACTGGGAGCCTTGTTATGCTGATGGGCGGGATGTAAATTGCCAACAGACACTCGGGAGAAGTGTATGGTGTTTCCTGAAACATCTAGAAAACAAAGCAACAGAGCCTAGGGCACTTCCACTTATGGTCCTATAGCTTAGGGAAATTAAAATCAAAAAGATACAGCCACCCCAATGTTTGGGACGCCTCTGTTTACAAGAACCTCGTTTACCGTACAAGTTCAATATCACAGAAAGTGAAAAATGGATAAAGAACTTGTGGTACTTACGTACAATGCAGTATCACTCAGCAGTGAAATCTATGTCATCAGGCCCGTAGCAGCACAATGAGTGGATTCAGGTACGATGATTCTAACTGAAATAAGTCACACAGAAAAAGAAACATCATAAGATATCAGTAATACACGGAATGTAAACTTGGCTACACAGGAACTGAATTACAGAACAGAACAGGGTCTCAAATTTAGAAAACCAACTTATGCTTGTTTAAGGGTAAAGGTGAGTTGGGGTGCTGCATAAAACCAGAGATTGAAATGAGCACAGATAAAGTTCCTTAAGCCAAATATGGAATAGACAAGAGCTACTCCTTGCTCAACGAAATGGACTCAACACCGCATATTAAACACCTAAGAATGTACCTGACTCTTAAGTATCTTAAAACCTATGGATTGCTATGTCTCCGAAAGAGAATCAAGCATGTGTACAGGGACATAAACGCAGCAGTGATAGGATTGGAGAGGTTCGGTGAGCAAATGAAGACCCTTTTAAGTCATATTGCATGGTACCCATTCCACGGGTTTCAACTACCCAGGTTTAAGGTATTCTTCCTTCAGCTAAAACATGCATGTGGAACCTAGAGTATGATCAACCATGTGATCGGGAGACGTGTTCAAATATGTCTCAGTTTTTGTACCCTGGTACTCGGGTGCAACATTCCAGACGCTTTACTAACACTCTCCCGACTTGGAGAGTCAGTCCCTTTAACCTCCTGTTTGGCCCAGTTTGCAATTTCTGCGGAAGATGAACAGGAATAGCGAGAACCAATGAGAGACTAGCTGGAGGTGTCTGGACGGGCAAATTTAACTCTCATTTCCCACCAGGAAGAGGAAATAACCAAAGGCTCAGCGTGCCGTGCCGGAACCAGATTAGGGCCTGAAGCCATCCTGCGGTGTTGCGGCCAGCTCACAAGAAAACGAGTTGAAGAAAGGAGCTCAGGGGCACTGTAATTCACAAACCTGCAGAGTTATAAATGACAACTATCGTCCAAAAATATACTGAAGTAAGGCTGCCAAGAGGACTTGAAAGCGGGGCAGAATTGCAGGAAACCGATTTCAGGAGGTAGACTGGAATTGCATTGAAAGCATAGGAAAAGAGGCAGAACGTCCACAATGATGCACTTGGCCAAAAAGGGCGTATGCGTTTTTTCCTGAATATATTCAGGAAAAAACGCATACGCCCTTTTTGGCCAACCAAGCAAGCTTGCAAAGGAAATCTGCACTACAATGAAGTCTCACTTCCCCCCGGTCAAAAGGGCCATCTGAAAAAAGTGTAAAATCCAGAAAGGCAGGACAGGCCATGGAGAACTGGGAGCCTTGTTATGCTGATGGGCGGGATGTAAACTGCCAACAGACACTCGGGAGAAGTGTATGGTGTTTCCTGAATCATCTAAAAAACAAAGCAACAGAGCCTAGGCCACTTCCACTTATGGTCCTATAGCTTAGGGAAATTAAAATCAAAAAGACACAGCCACCCCAATGTTTGGGACGCCTCTGTTTACAAGAACCTCGTTTACCGTACAAGTTCAATATCACAGAAAGTGAAAAATGGATAAAGAACTTGTGGTACTTACGTACAATGCAGTATCACTCAGCAGTGAAATCTATGCCATCAGGCCCGTAGCAGCACAATGAGTGGATTCAGGTACGATGATTCTAACTGAAATAAGTCACACAGAAAAAGAAACATCATAAGATATCAGTAATACACGGAATGTAAACTTGGCTACACAGGAACTGAATTACAGAACAGAACAGGGTCTCAAATTTAGAAAACCAACTTATGCTTGTTTAAAGGTAAAGGTGAGTTGGGTTGCTGCATAAAACCAGAGATTGAAATGAGCACAGATAAAGTTCCTTAAGCCAAATATGGAATAGACAAGAGCTACTCCTTGCTCAACGAAATGGACTCAACACCGCATATTAAACGCCTAAGAATGTACCTGACTCTTAAGTATCTTAAAACCTATGGATTGCTATGTCTCCGAAAGAGAATCAAGCATGTGTACAGGGACATAAACGCAGCAGTGATAGGATTGGAGAGGTTCGGTGAGCAAATGAAGACCCTTTGAAGTCATATTGCATGGTACCCATTCCACGGGTTTCAACTACCCAGGTTTAAGGTATTCTTCCTTCAGCTAAAACATGCATGTGGAACCTAGAGTATGATCAACCATGTGATCGGGAGACGTGTTCAAATATGTCTCAGTTTTTGTACCCTGGTACTCGGGTGCAACATTCCAGACGCTTTACTAACACTCTCCCGACTTGGAGAGTCAGTCCCTTTAACCTCCTGTTTGGCCCAGTTTGCAATTTCTGCGGAAGATGAACAGGAATAGCGAGAACCAATGAGAGACTAGCTGGAGGTGTCTGGACGGGCAAATTTAACTCTCATTTCCCACCAGGAAGAGGAAATAACCAAAGGCTCAGCGTGCCGTGCCGGAACCAGATTAGGGCCTGAAGCCATCCTGCGGTGTTGCGGCCAGCTCACAAGAAAACGAGTTGAAGAAAGGAGCTCAGTGGCACTGTAATTCACAAACCTGCAGAGTTATAAATGACAACTATCGTCCAAAAATATACTGAAGTAAGGCTGCCAAGAGGACTTGAAAGCGGGGCAGAATTGCAGGAAACCGATTTCAGGAGGTAGACTGGAATTGCATTGAAAGCATAGGAAAAGAGGCAGAACGTCCACAATGATGCACTTGGCCAAAAAGGGCGTATGCGTTTTTTCCTGAATATATTCAGGAAAAAACGCATACGCCCTTTTTGGCCAACCAAGCAAGCTTGCAAAGGAAATCTGCACTACAATGAAGTCTCACTTCCCCCCGGTCAAAAGGGCCATCTGAAAAAAGTGTAAAATCCAGAAAGGCAGGACAGGCCATGGAGAACTGGGAGCCTTGTTATGCTGATGGGCGGGATGTAAACTGCCAACAGACACTCGGGAGAAGTGTATGGTGTTTCCTGAAACATCTAAAAAACAAAGCAACAGAGCCTAGGCCACTTCCACTTATGGTCCTATAGCTTAGGGAAATTAAAATCAAAAAGACACAGCCACCCCAATGTTTGGGACGCCTCTGTTTACAAGAACCTCGTTTACCGTACAAGTTCAATATCACAGAAAGTGAAAAATGGATAAAGAACTTGTGGTACTTACGTACAATGCAGTATCACTCAGCAGTGAAATCTATGCCATCAGGCCCGTAGCAGCACAATGAGTGGATTCAGGTACGATGATTCTAACTGAAATAAGTCACACAGAAAAAGAAACATCATAAGATATCAGTAATACACGGAATGTAAACTTGGCTACACAGGAACTGAATTACAGAACAGAACAGGGTCTCAAATTTAGAAAACCAACTTATGCTTGTTTAAAGGTAAAGGTGAGTTGGGGTGCTGCATAAAACCAGAGATTGAAATGAGCACAGATAAAGTTCCTTAAGCCAAATATGGAATAGACAAGAGCTACTCCTTGCTCAACGAAATGGACTCAACACCGCATATTAAACGCCTAAGAATGTACCTGACTCTTAAGTATCTTAAAACCTATGGATTGCTATGCCTCCGAAAGAGAATCAAGCATGTGTACAGGGACATAAACGCAGCAGTGATAGGATTGGAGAGGTTCGGTGAGCAAATGAAGACCCTTTGAAGTCATATTGCATGGTACCCATTCCACGGGTTTCAACTACCCAGGTTTAAGGTATTCTTCCTTCAGCTAAAACATGCATGTGGAACCTAGAGTATGATCAACCATGTGATCGGGAGACGTGTTCAAATATGTCTCAGTTTTTGTACCCTGGTACTCGGGTGCAACATTCCAGACGCTTTACTAACACTCTCCCGACTTGGAGAGTCAGTCCCTTTAACCTCCTGTTTGGCCCAGTTTGCAATTTCTGCGGAAGATGAACAGGAATAGCGAGAACCAATGAGAGACTAGCTGGAGGTGTCTGGACGGGCAAATTTAACTCTCATTTCCCACCAGGAAGAGGAAATAACCAAAGGCTCAGCGTGCCGTGCCGGAACCAGATTAGGGCCTGAAGCCATCCTGCGGTGTTGCGGCCAGCTCACAAGAAAACGAGTTGAAGAAAGGAGCTCAGGGGCACTGTAATTCACAAACCTGCAGAGTTATAAATGACAACTATCGTCCAAAAATATACTGAAGTAAGGCTGCCAAGAGGACTTGAAAGCGGGGCAGAATTGCAGGAAACCGATTTCAGGAGGTAGACTGGAATTGCATTGAAAGCATAGGAAAAGAGGCAGAACGTCCACAATGATGCACTTGGCCAAAAAGGGCGTATGCGTTTTTTCCTGAATATATTCAGGAAAAAACGCATACGCCCTTTTTGGCCAACCAAGCAAGCTTGCAAAGGAAATCTGCACTACAATGAAGTCTCACTTCCCCCCCGCCCCCGGTCAAAAGGGCCATCTGAAAAAAGTGTAAAATCCAGAAAGGCAGGACAGGCCATGGAGAACTGGGAGCCTTGTTATGCTGATGGGCGGGATGTAAATTGCCAACAGACACTCGGGAGAAGTGTATGGTGTTTCCTGAAACATCTAAAAAACAAAGCAACAGAGCCTAGGGCACTTCCACTTATGGTCCTATAGCTTAGGGAAATTAAAATCAAAAAGATACAGCCACCCCAATGTTTGGGACGCCTCTGTTTACAAGAACCTCGTTTACCGTACAAGTTCAATATCACAGAAAGTGAAAAATGGATAAAGAACTTGTGGTACTTACGTACAATGCAGTATCACTCAGCAGTGAAATCTATGTCATCAGGCCCGTAGCAGCACAATGAGTGGATTCAGGTACGATGATTCTAACTGAAATAAGTCACACAGAGAAAGAAACATCATAAGATATCAGTAATACACGGAATGTAAACTTGGCTACACAGGAACTGAATTACAGAACAGAACAGGGTCTCAAATTTAGAAAACCAACTTATGCTTGTTTAAGGGTAAAGGTGAGTTGGGGTGCTGCATAAAACCAGAGATTGAAATGAGCACAGATAAAGTTCCTTAAGCCAAATATGGAATAGACAAGAGCTACTCCTTGCTCAACGAAATGGACTCAACACCCCATATTAAACGCCTAAGAATGTACCTGACTCTTAAGTATCTTAAAACCTATGGATTGCTATGTCTCCGAAAGAGAATCAAGCATGTGTACAGGGACATAAACGCAGCAGTGATAGGATTGGAGAGGTTCGGTGAGCAAATGAAGACCCTTTGAAGTCATATTGCATGGTACCCATTCCACGGGTTTCAACTACCCAGGCTTAAGGTATTCTTCCTTCAGCTAAAACATGCATGTGGAACCTAGAGTATGATCAACCATGTGATCGGGAGACGTGTTCAAATATGTCTCAGTTTTCGTACCCTGGTACTCGGGTGCAACATTCCAGACGCTTTACTAACACTCTCCCGACTTGGAGAGTCAGTCCCTTTAACCTCCTGTTTGGCCCAGTTTGCAATTTCTGCGGAAGATGAACAGGAATAGCGAGAACCAATGAGAGACTAGCTGGAGGTGTCTGGACGGGCAAATTTAACTCTCATTTCCCACCAGGAAGAGGAAATAACCAAAGGCTCAGCGTGCCGTGCCGGAACCAGATTAGGGCCTGAAGCCATCCTGCGGTGTTGCGGCCAGCTCACAGGAAAGCGAGTTGAAGAAAGGAGCTCAGGGGCACTGTAATTCACAAACCTGCAGAGTTATAAATGACAGCTATCGTCCAAAAATATACTGAAGTAAGGCTGCCAAGAGGACTTGAAAGCGGGGCAGAATTGCAGGAAACCGATTTCAGGAGGTAGACTGGAATTGCATTGAAAGCATAGGAAAAGAGGCAGAACGTCCACAATGATGCACTTGGCCAAAAAGGGCGTATGCGTTTTTTCCTGAATATATTCAGGAAAAAACGCATACGCCCTTTTTGGCCAACCAAGCAAGCTTGCAAAGGAAATCTGCACTACAATGAAGTCTCACTTCCCCCCGGTCAAAAGGGCCATCTGAAAAAAGTGTAAAATCCAGAAAGGCAGGACAGGCCATGGAGAACTGGGAGCCTTGTTATGCTGATGGGCGGGATGTAAATTGCCAACAGACACTCGGGAGAAGTGTATGGTGTTTCCTGAATCATCTAAAAAACAAAGCAACAGAGCCTAGGCCACTTCCACTTATGGTCCTATAGCTTAGGGAAATTAAAATCAAAAAGACACAGCCACCCCAATGTTTGGGACGCCTCTGTTTACAAGAACCTCGTTTACCGTACAAGTTCAATATCACAGAAAGTGAAAAATGGATAAAGAACTTGTGGTACTTACGTACAATGCAGTATCACTCAGCAGTGAAATCTATGCCATCAGGCCCGTAGCAGCACAATGAGTGGATTCAGGTACGATGATTCTAACTGAAATAAGTCACACAGAAAAAGAAACATCATAAGATATCAGTAATACACGGAATGTAAACTTGGCTACACAGGAACTGAATTACAGAACAGAACAGGGTCTCAAATTTAGAAAACCAACTTATGCTTGTTTAAAGGTAAAGGTGAGTTGGGTTGCTGCATAAAACCAGAGATTGAAATGAGCACAGATAAAGTTCCTTAAGCCAAATATGGAATAGACAAGAGCTACTCCTTGCTCAACGAAATGGACTCAACACCGCATATTAAACGCCTAAGAATGTACCTGACTCTTAAGTATCTTAAAACCTATGGATTGCTATGTCTCCGAAAGAGAATCAAGCATGTGTACAGGGACATAAACGCAGCAGTGATAGGATTGGAGAGGTTCGGTGAGCAAATGAAGACCCTTTGAAGTCATATTGCATGGTACCCATTCCACGGGTTTCAACTACCCAGGTTTAAGGTATTCTTCCTTCAGCTAAAACATGCATGTGGAACCTAGAGTATGATCAACCATGTGATCGGGAGACGTGTTCAAATATGTCTCAGTTTTTGTACCCTGGTACTCGGGTGCAACATTCCAGACGCTTTACTAACACTCTCCCGACTTGGAGAGTCAGTCCCTTTAACCTCCTGTTTGGCCCAGTTTGCAATTTCTGCGGAAGATGAACAGGAATAGCGAGAACCAATGAGAGACTAGCTGGAGGTGTCTGGACGGGCAAATTTAACTCTCATTTCCCACCAGGAAGAGGAAATAACCAAAGGCTCAGCGTGCCGTGCCGGAACCAGATTAGGGCCTGAAGCCATCCTGCGGTGTTGCGGCCAGCTCACAAGAAAACGAGTTGAAGAAAGGAGCTCAGTGGCACTGTAATTCACAAACCTGCAGAGTTATAAATGACAACTATCGTCCAAAAATATACTGAAGTAAGGCTGCCAAGAGGACTTGAAAGCGGGGCAGAATTGCAGGAAACCGATTTCAGGAGGTAGACTGGAATTGCATTGAAAGCATAGGAAAAGAGGCAGAACGTCCACAATGATGCACTTGGCCAAAAAGGGCGTATGCGTTTTTTCCTGAATATATTCAGGAAAAAACGCATACGCCCTTTTTGGCCAACCAAGCAAGCTTGCAAAGGAAATCTGCACTACAATGAAGTCTCACTTCCCCCCGGTCAAAAGGGCCATCTGAAAAAAGTGTAAAATCCAGAAAGGCAGGACAGGCCATGGAGAACTGGGAGCCTTGTTATGCTGATGGGCGGGATGTAAACTGCCAACAGACACTCGGGAGAAGTGTATGGTGTTTCCTGAAACATCTAAAAAACAAAGCAACAGAGCCTAGGCCACTTCCACTTATGGTCCTATAGCTTAGGGAAATTAAAATCAAAAAGACACAGCCACCCCAATGTTTGGGACGCCTCTGTTTACAAGAACCTCGTTTACCGTACAAGTTCAATATCACAGAAAGTGAAAAATGGATAAAGAACTTGTGGTACTTACGTACAATGCAGTATCACTCAGCAGTGAAATCTATGCCATCAGGCCCGTAGCAGCACAATGAGTGGATTCAGGTACGATGATTCTAACTGAAATAAGTCACACAGAAAAAGAAACATCATAAGATATCAGTAATACACGGAATGTAAACTTGGCTACACAGGAACTGAATTACAGAACAGAACAGGGTCTCAAATTTAGAAAACCAACTTATGCTTGTTTAAAGGTAAAGGTGAGTTGGGGTGCTGCATAAAACCAGAGATTGAAATGAGCACAGATAAAGTTCCTTAAGCCAAATATGGAATAGACAAGAGCTACTCCTTGCTCAACGAAATGGACTCAACACCGCATATTAAACGCCTAAGAATGTACCTGACTCTTAAGTATCTTAAAACCTATGGATTGCTATGTCTCCGAAAGAGAATCAAGCATGTGTACAGGGACATAAACGCAGCAGTGATAGGATTGGAGAGGTTCGGTGAGCAAATGAAGACCCTTTGAAGTCATATTGCATGGTACCCATTCCACGGGTTTCAACTACCCAGGTTTAAGGTATTCTTCCTTCAGCTAAAACATGCATGTGGAACCTAGAGTATGATCAACCATGTGATCGGGAGACGTGTTCAAATATGTCTCAGTTTTTGTACCCTGGTACTCGGGTGCAACATTCCAGACGCTTTACTAACACTCTCCCGACTTGGAGAGTCAGTCCCTTTAACCTCCTGTTTGGCCCAGTTTGCAATTTCTGCGGAAGATGAACAGGAATAGCGAGAACCAATGAGAGACTAGCTGGAGGTGTCTGGACGGGCAAATTTAACTCTCATTTCCCACCAGGAAGAGGAAATAACCAAAGGCTCAGCGTGCCGTGCCGGAACCAGATTAGGGCCTGAAGCCATCCTGCCGTGTTGCGGCCAGCTCACAAGAAAACGAGTTGAAGAAAGGAGCTCAGGGGCACTGTAATTCACAAACCTGCAGAGTTATAAATGACAACTATCGTCCAAAAATATACTGAAGTAAGGCTGCCAAGAGGACTTGAAAGCGGGGCAGAATTGCAGGAAACCGATTTCAGGAGGTAGACTGGAATTGCATTGAAAGCATAGGAAAAGAGGCAGAACGTCCACAATGATGCACTTGGCCAAAAAGGGCGTATGCGTTTTTTCCTGAATATATTCAGGAAAAAACGCATACGCCCTTTTTGGCCAACCAAGCAAGCTTGCAAAGGAAAACTGCACTACAATGAAGTCTCACTTCCCCCCCGCCCCCGGTCAAAAGGGCCATCTGAAAAAAGTGTAAAATCCAGAAAGGCAGGACAGGCCATGGAGAACTGGGAGCCTTGTTATGCTGATGGGCGGGATGTAAATTGCCAACAGACACTCGGGAGAAGTGTATGGTGTTTCCTGAAACATCTAAAAAACAAAGCAACAGAGCCTAGGGCACTTCCACTTATGGTCCTATAGCTTAGGGAAATTAAAATCAAAAAGATACAGCCACCCCAATGTTTGGGACGCCTCTGTTTACAAGAACCTCGTTTACCGTACAAGTTCAATATCACAGAAAGTGAAAAATGGATAAAGAACTTGTGGTACTTACGTACAATGCAGTATCACTCAGCAGTGAAATCTATGTCATCAGGCCCGTAGCAGCACAATGAGTGGATTCAGGTACGATGATTCTAACTGAAATAAGTCACACAGAGAAAGAAACATCATAAGATATCAGTAATACACGGAATGTAAACTTGGCTACACAGGAACTGAATTACAGAACAGAACAGGGTCTCAAATTTAGAAAACCAACTTATGCTTGTTTAAGGGTAAAGGTGAGTTGGGGTGCTGCATAAAACCAGAGATTGAAATGAGCACAGATAAAGTTCCTTAAGCCAAATATGGAATAGACAAGAGCTACTCCTTGCTCAACGAAATGGACTCAACACCCCATATTAAACGCCTAAGAATGTACCTGACTCTTAAGTATCTTAAAACCTATGGATTGCTATGTCTCCGAAAGAGAATCAAGCATGTGTACAGGGACATAAACGCAGCAGTGATAGGATTGGAGAGGTTCGGTGAGCAAATGAAGACCCTTTGAAGTCATATTGCATGGTACCCATTCCACGGGTTTCAACTACCCAGGCTTAAGGTATTCTTCCTTCAGCTAAAACATGCATGTGGAACCTAGAGTATGATCAACCATGTGATCGGGAGACGTGTTCAAATATGTCTCAGTTTTCGTACCCTGGTACTCGGGTGCAACATTCCAGACGCTTTACTAACACTCTCCCGACTTGGAGAGTCAGTCCCTTTAACCTCCTGTTTGGCCCAGTTTGCAATTTCTGCGGAAGATGAACAGGAATAGCGAGAACCAATGAGAGACTAGCTGGAGGTGTCTGGACGGGCAAATTTAACTCTCATTTCCCACCAGGAAGAGGAAATAACCAAAGGCTCAGCGTGCCGTGCCGGAACCAGATTAGGGCCTGAAGCCATCCTGCGGTGTTGCGGCCAGCTCACAGGAAAGCGAGTTGAAGAAAGGAGCTCAGGGGCACTGTAATTCACAAACCTGCAGAGTTATAAATGACAGCTATCGTCCAAAAATATACTGAAGTAAGGCTGCCAAGAGGACTTGAAAGCGGGGCAGAATTGCAGGAAACCGATTTCAGGAGGTAGACTGGAATTGCATTGAAAGCATAGGAAAAGAGGCAGAACGTCCACAATGATGCACTTGGCCAAAAAGGGCGTATGCGTTTTTTCCTGAATATATTCAGGAAAAAACGCATACGCCCTTTTTGGCCAACCAAGCAAGCTTGCAAAGGAAATCTGCACTACAATGAAGTCTCACTTCCCCCCGGTCAAAAGGGCCATCTGAAAAAAGTGTAAAATCCAGAAAGGCAGGACAGGCCATGGAGAACTGGGAGCCTTGTTATGCTGATGGGCGGGATGTAAATTGCCAACAGACACTCGGGAGAAGTGTATGGTGTTTCCTGAAACATCTAGAAAACAAAGCAACAGAGCCTAGGGCACTTCCACTTATGGTCCTATAGCTTAGGGAAATTAAAATCAAAAAGATACAGCCACCCCAATGTTTGGGACGCCTCTGTTTACAAGAACCTCGTTTACCGTACAAGTTCAATATCACAGAAAGTGAAAAATGGATAAAGAACTTGTGGTACTTACGTACAATGCAGTATCACTCAGCAGTGAAATCTATGTCATCAGGCCCGTAGCAGCACAATGAGTGGATTCAGGTACGATGATTCTAACTGAAATAAGTCACACAGAAAAAGAAACATCATAAGATATCAGTAATACACGGAATGTAAACTTGGCTACACAGGAACTGAATTACAGAACAGAACAGGGTCTCAAATTTAGAAAACCAACTTATGCTTGTTTAAGGGTAAAGGTGAGTTGGGGTGCTGCATAAAACCAGAGATTGAAATGAGCACAGATAAAGTTCCTTAAGCCAAATATGGAATAGACAAGAGCTACTCCTTGCTCAACGAAATGGACTCAACACCGCATATTAAACACCTAAGAATGTACCTGACTCTTAAGTATCTTAAAACCTATGGATTGCTATGTCTCCGAAAGAGAATCAAGCATGTGTACAGGGACATAAACGCAGCAGTGATAGGATTGGAGAGGTTCGGTGAGCAAATGAAGACCCTTTTAAGTCATATTGCATGGTACCCATTCCACGGGTTTCAACTACCCAGGTTTAAGGTATTCTTCCTTCAGCTAAAACATGCATGTGGAACCTAGAGTATGATCAACCATGTGATCGGGAGACGTGTTCAAATATGTCTCAGTTTTCGTACCCTGGTACTCGGGTGCAACATTCCAGACGCTTTACTAACACTCTCCCGACTTGGAGAGTCAGTCCCTTTAACCTCCTGTTTGGCCCAGTTTGCAATTTCTGCGGAAGATGAACAGGAATAGCGAGAACCAATGAGAGACTAGCTGGAGGTGTCTGGACGGGCAAATTTAACTCTCATTTCCCACCAGGAAGAGGAAATAACCAAAGGCTCAGCGTGCCGTGCCGGAACCAGATTAGGGCCTGAAGCCATCCTGCGGTGTTGCGGCCAGCTCACAAGAAAACGAGTTGAAGAAAGGAGCTCAGGGGCACTGTAATTCACAAACCTGCAGAGTTATAAATGACAACTATCGTCCAAAAATATACTGAAGTAAGGCTGCCAAGAGGACTTGAAAGCGGGGCAGAATTGCAGGAAACCGATTTCAGGAGGTAGACTGGAATTGCATTGAAAGCATAGGAAAAGAGGCAGAACGTCCACAATGATGCACTTGGCCAAAAAGGGCGTATGCGTTTTTTCCTGAATATATTCAGGAAAAAACGCATACGCCCTTTTTGGCCAACCAAGCAAGCTTGCAAAGGAAATCTGCACTACAATGAAGTCTCACTTCCCCCCCCCCCAGGTCAAAAGGGCCATCTGAAAAAAGTGTAAAATCCAGAAAGGCAGGACAGGCCATGGAGAACTGGGAGCCTTGTTATGCTGATGGGCGGGATGTAAATTGCCAACAGACACTCGGGAGAAGTGTATGGTGTTTCCTGAAACATCTAAAAAACAAAGCAACAGAGCCTAGGGCACTTCCACTTATGGTCCTATAGCTTAGGGAAATTAAAATCAAAAAGATACAGCCACCCCAATGTTTGGGACGCCTCTGTTTACAAGAACCTCGTTTACCGTACAAGTTCAATATCACAGAAAGTGAAAAATGGATAAAGAACTTGTGGTACTTACGTACAATGCAGTATCACTCAGCAGTGAAATCTATGTCATCAGGCCCGTAGCAGCACAATGAGTGGATTCAGGTACGATGATTCTAACTGAAATAAGTCACACAGAGAAAGAAACATCATAAGATATCAGTAATACACGGAATGTAAACTTGGCTACACAGGAACTGAATTACAGAACAGAACAGGGTCTCAAATTTAGAAAACCAACTTATGCTTGTTTAAGGGTAAAGGTGAGTTGGGGTGCTGCATAAAACCAGAGATTGAAATGAGCACAGATAAAGTTCCTTAAGCCAAATATGGAATAGACAAGAGCTACTCCTTGCTCAACGAAATGGTCTCAACACCGCATATTAAACGCCTAAGAATGTACCTGACTCTTAAGTATCTTAAAACCTATGGATTGCTATGTCTCCGAAAGAGAATCAAGCATGTGTACAGGGACATAAACGCAGCAGTGATAGGATTGGAGAGGTTCGGTGAGCAAATGAAGACCCTTTGAAGTCATATTGCATGGTACCCATTCCACGGGTTTCAACTACCCAGGTTTAAGGTATTCTTCCTTCAGCTAAAACATGCATGTGGAACCTAGAGTATGATCAACCATGTGATCGGGAGACGTGTTCAAATATGTCTCAGTTTTCGTACCCTGGTACTCGGGTGCAACATTCCAGACGCTTTACTAACACTCTCCCGACTTGGAGAGTCAGTCCCTTTAACCTCCTGTTTGGCCCAGTTTGCAATTTCTGCGGAAGATGAACAGGAATAGCGAGAACCAATGAGAGACTAGCTGGAGGTGTCTGGACGGGCAAATTTAACTCTCATTTCCCACCAGGAAGAGGAAATAACCAAAGGCTCAGCGTGCCGTGCCAGAACCAGATTAGGGCCTGAAGCCATCCTGCGGTGTTGCGGCCAGCTCACAAGAAAACGAGTTGAAGAAAGGAGCTCAGGGGCACTGTAATTCACAAACCTGCAGAGTTATAAATGACAACTATCGTCCAAAAATATACTGAAGTAAGGCTGCCAAGAGGACTTGAAAGCGGGGCAGAATTGCAGGAAACCGATTTCAGGAGGTAGACTGGAATTGCATTGAAAGCATAGGAAAAGAGGCAGAACGTCCACAATGATGCACTTGGCCAAAAAGGGCGTATGCGTTTTTTCCTGAATATATTCAGGAAAAAACGCATACGCCCTTTTTGGCCAACCAAGCAAGCTTGCAAAGGAAATCTGCACTACAATGAAGTCTCACTTCCCCCCCCCCCAGGTCAAAAGGGCCATCTGAAAAAAGTGTAAAATCCAGAAAGGCAGGACAGGCCATGGAGAACTGGGAGCCTTGTTATGCTGATGGGCGGGATGTAAACTGCCAACAGACACTCGGGAGAAGTGTATGGTGTTTCCTGAAACATCTAAAAAACAAAGCAACAGAGCCTAGGGCACTTCCACTTATGGTCCTATAGCTTAGGGAAATTAAAATCAAAAAGATACAGCCACCCCAATGTTTGGGACGCCTCTGTTTACAAGAACCTCGTTTACCGTACAAGTTCAATATCACAGAAAGTGAAAAATGGATAAAGAACTTGTGGTACTTACGTACAATGCAGTATCACTCAGCAGTGAAATCTATGTCATCAGGCCCGTAGCAGCACAATGAGTGGATTCAGGTACGATGATTCTAACTGAAATAAGTCACACAGAGAAAGAAACATCATAAGATATCAGTAATACACGGAATGTAAACTTGGCTACACAGGAACTGAATTACAGAACAGAACAGGGTCTCAAATTTAGAAAACCAACTTATGCTTGTTTAAGGGTAAAGGTGAGTTGGGGTGCTGCATAAAACCAGAGATTGAAATGAGCACAGATAAAGTTCCTTAAGCCAAATATGGAATAGACAAGAGCTACTCCTTGCTCAACGAAATGGACTCAACACCCCATATTAAACGCCTAAGAATGTACCTGACTCTTAAGTATCTTAAAACCGATGGATTGCTATGTCTCCGAAAGAGAATCAAGCATGTGTACAGGGACATAAACGCAGCAGTGATAGGATTGGAGAGGTTCGGTGAGCAAATGAAGACCCTTTGAAGTCATATTGCATGGTACCCATTCCACGGGTTTCAACTACCCAGGTTTAAGGTATTCTTCCTTCAGCTAAAACATGCATGTGGAACCTAGAGTATGATCAACCATGTGATCGGGAGACGTGTTCAAATATGTCTCAGTTTTCGTACCCTGGTACTCGGGTGCAACATTCCAGACGCTTTACTAACACTCTCCCGACTTGGAGAGTCAGTCCCTTTAACCTCCTGTTTGGCCCAGTTTGCAATTTGTGCGGAAGATGAACAGGAATAGCGAGAACCAATGAGAGACTAGCTGGAGGTGTCTGGACGGGCAAATTTAACTCTCATTTCCCACCAGGAAGAGGAAATAACCAAAGGCTCAGCGTGCCGTGCCGGAACCAGATTAGGGCCTGAAGCCATCCTGCGGTGTTGCGGCCAGCTCACAAGAAAGCGAGTTGAAGAAAGGAGCTCAGGGGCACTGTAATTCACAAACCTGCAGAGTTATAAATGACAGCTATCGTCCAAAAATATACTGAAGTAAGGCTGCCAAGAGGACTTGAAAGCGGGGCAGAATTGCAGGAAACCGATTTCAGGAGGTAGACTGGAATTGCATTGAAAGCATAGGAAAAGAGGCAGAACGTCCACAATGATGCACTTGGCCAAAAAGGGCGTATGCGTTTTTTCCTGAATATATTCAGGAAAAAACGCATACGCCCTTTTTGGCCAACCAAGCAAGCTTGCAAAGGAAATCTGCACTACAATGAAGTCTCACTTCCCCCCGGTCAAAAGGGCCATCTGAAAAAAGTGTAAAATCCAGAAAGGCAGGACAGGCCATGGAGAACTGGGAGCCTTGTTATGCTGATGGGCGGGATGTAAATTGCCAACAGACACTCGGGAGAAGTGTATGGTGTTTCCTGAAACATCTAAAAAACAAAGCAACAGAGCCTAGGGCACTTCCACTTATGGTCCTATAGCTTAGGGAAATTAAAATCAAAAAGATACAGCCACCCCAATGTTTGGGACGCCTCTGTTTACAAGAACCTCGTTTACCGTACAAGTTCAATATCACAGAAAGTGAAAAATGGATAAAGAACTTGTGGTACTTACGTACAATGCAGTATCACTCAGCAGTGAAATCTATGCCATCAGGCCCGTAGCAGCACAATGAGTGGATTCAGGTACGATGATTCTAACTGAAATAAGTCACACAGAAAAAGAAACATCATAAGATATCAGTAATACACGGAATGTAAACTTGGCTACACAGGAACTGAATTACAGAACAGAACAGGGTCTCAAATTTAGAAAACCAACTTATGCTTGTTTAAGGGTAAAGGTGAGTTGGGGTGCTGCATAAAACCAGAGATTGAAATGAGCACAGATAAAGTTCCTTAAGCCAAATATGGAATAGACAAGAGCTACTCCTTGCTCAACGAAATGGACTCAACACCGCATATTAAACGCCTAAGAATGTACCTGACTCTTAAGTATCTTAAAACCTATGGATTGCTATGTCTCCGAAAGAGAATCAAGCATGTGTACAGGGACATAAACGCAGCAGTGATAGGATTGGAGAGGTTCGGTGAGCAAATGAAGACCCTTTGAAGTCATATTGCATGGTACCCATTCCACGGGTTTCAACTACCCAGGTTTAAGGTATTCTTCCTTCAGCTAAAACATGCATGTGGAACCTAGAGTATGATCAACCATGTGATCGGGAGACGTGTTCAAATATGTCTCAGTTTTCGTACCCTGGTACTCGGGTGCAACATTCCAGACGCTTTACTAACACTCTCCCGACTTGGAGAGTCAGTCCCTTTAACCTCCTGTTTGGCCCAGTTTGCAATTTCTGCGGAAGATGAACAGGAATAGCGAGAACCAATGAGAGACTAGCTGGAGGTGTCTGGACGGGCAAATTTAACTCTCATTTCCCACCAGGAAGAGGAAATAACCAAAGGCTCAGCGTGCCGTGCCGGAACCAGATTAGGGCCTGAAGCCATCCTGCGGTGTTGCGGCCAGCTCACAAGAAAACGAGTTGAAGAAAGGAGCTCAGGGGCACTGTAATTCACAAACCTGCAGAGTTATAAATGACAACTATCGTCCAAAAATATACTGAAGTAAGGCTGCCAAGAGGACTTGAAAGCGGGGCAGAATTGCAGGAAACCGATTTCAGGAGGTAGACTGGAATTGCATTGAAAGCATAGGAAAAGAGGCAGAACGTCCACAATGATGCACTTGGCCAAAAAGGGCGTATGCGTTTTTTCCTGAATATATTCAGGAAAAAACGCATACGCCCTTTTTGGCCAACCAAGCAAGCTTGCAAAGGAAATCTGCACTACAATGAAGTCTCACTTCCCCCCCCCCCCCGGTCAAAAGGGCCATCTGAAAAAAGTGTAAAATCCAGAAAGGCAGGACAGGCCATGGAGAACTGGGAGCCTTGTTATGCTGATGGGCGGGATGTAAATTGCCAACAGACACTCGGGAGAAGTGTATGGTGTTTCCTGAAACATCTAAAAAACAAAGCAACAGAGCCTAGGGCACTTCCACTTATGGTCCTATAGCTTAGGGAAATTAAAATCAAAAAGATACAGCCACCCCAATGTTTGGGACGCCTCTGTTTACAAGAACCTCGTTTACCGTACAAGTTCAATATCACAGAAAGTGAAAAATGGATAAAGAACTTGTGGTACTTACGTACAATGCAGTATCACTCAGCAGTGAAATCTATGTCATCAGGCCCGTAGCAGCACAATGAGTGGATTCAGGTACGATGATTCTAACTGAAATAAGTCACACAGAGAAAGAAACATCATAAGATATCAGTAATACACGGAATGTAAACTTGGCTACACAGGAACTGAATTACAGAACAGAACAGGGTCTCAAATTTAGAAAACCAACTTATGCTTGTTTAAGGGTAAAGGTGAGTTGGGGTGCTGCATAAAACCAGAGATTGAAATGAGCACAGATAAAGTTCCTTAAGCCAAATATGGAATAGACAAGAGCTACTCCTTGCTCAACGAAATGGACTCAACACCGCATATTAAACGCCTAAGAATGTACCTGACTCTTAAGTATCTTAAAACCTATGGATTGCTATGTCTCCGAAAGAGAATCAAGCATGTGTACAGGGACATAAACGCAGCAGTGATAGGATTGGAGAGGTTCGGTGAGCAAATGAAGACCCTTTGAAGTCATATTGCATGGTACCCATTCCACGGGCTTCAACTACCCAGGTTTAAGGTATTCTTCCTTCAGCTAAAACATGCATGTGGAACCTAGAGTATGATCAACCATGTGATCGGGAGACGTGTTCAAATATGTCTCAGTTTTCGTACCCTGGTACTCGGGTGCAACATTCCAGACGCTTTACTAACACTCTCCCGACTTGGAGAGTCAGTCCCTTTAACCTCCTGTTTGGCCCAGTTTGCAATTTCTGCGGAAGATGAACAGGAATAGCGAGAACCAATGAGAGACTAGCTGGAGGTGTCTGGACGGGCAAATTTAACTCTCATTTCCCACCAGGAAGAGGAAATAACCAAAGGCTCAGCGTGCCGTGCCGGAACCAGATTAGGGCCTGAAGCCATCCTGCGGTGTTGCGGCCAGCTCACAAGAAAACGAGTTGAAGAAAGGAGCTCAGGGGCACTGTAATTCACAAACCTGCAGAGTTATAAATGACAACTATCGTCCAAAAATATACTGAAGTAAGGCTGCCAAGAGGACTTGAAAGCGGGGCAGAATTGCAGGAAACCGATTTCAGGAGGTAGACTGGAATTGCATTGAAAGCATAGGAAAAGAGGCAGAACGTCCACAATGATGCACTTGGCCAAAAAGGGCGTATGCGTTTTTTCCTGAATATATTCAGGAAAAAACGCATACGCCCTTTTTGGCCAACCAAGCAAGCTTGCAAAGGAAATCTGCACTACAATGAAGTCTCACTTCCCCCCGGTCAAAAGGGCCATCTGGAAAAAGTGTAAAATCCAGAAAGGCAGGACAGGCCATGGAGAACTGGGAGCCTTGTTATGCTGATGGGCGGGATGTAAATTGCCAACAGACACTCGGGAGAAGTGTATGGTGTTTCCTGAAACATCTAAAAAACAAAGCAACAGAGCCTAGGGCACTTCCACTTATGGTCCTATAGCTTAGGGAAATTAAAATCAAAAAGATACAGCCACCCCAATGTTTGGGACGCCTCTGTTTACAAGAACCTCGTTTACCGTACAAGTTCAATATCACAGAAAGTGAAAAATGGATAAAGAACTTGTGGTACTTACGTACAATGCAGTATCACTCAGCAGTGAAATCTATGTCATCAGGCCCGTAGCAGCACAATGAGTGGATTCAGGTACGATGATTCTAACTGAAATAAGTCACACAGAGAAAGAAACATCATAAGATATCAGTAATACACGGAATGTAAACTTGGCTACACAGGAACTGAATTACAGAACAGAACAGGGTCTCAAATTTAGAAAACCAACTTATGCTTGTTTAAGGGTAAAGGTGAGTTGGGGTGCTGCATAAAACCAGAGATTGAAATGAGCACAGATAAAGTTCCTTAAGCCAAATATGGAATAGACAAGAGCTACTCCTTGCTCAACGAAATGGACTCAACACCCCATATTAAACGCCTAAGAATGTACCTGACTCTTAAGTATCTTAAAACCTATGGATTGCTATGTCTCCGAAAGAGAATCAAGCATGTGTACAGGGACATAAACGCAGCAGTGATAGGATTGGAGAGGTTCGGTGAGCAAATGAAGACCCTTTGAAGTCATATTGCATGGTACCCATTCCACGGGTTTCAACTACCCAGGTTTAAGGTATTCTTCCTTCAGCTAAAACATGCATGTGGAACCTAGAGTATGATCAACCATGTGATCGGGAGACGTGTTCAAATATGTCTCAGTTTTCGTACCCTGGTACTCGGGTGCAACATTCCAGACGCTTTACTAACACTCTCCCGACTTGGAGAGTCAGTCCCTTTAACCTCCTGTTTGGCCCAGTTTGCAATTTCTGCGGAAGATGAACAGGAATAGCGAGAACCAATGAGAGACTAGCTGGAGGTGTCTGGACGGGCAAATTTAACTCTCATTTCCCACCAGGAAGAGGAAATAACCAAAGGCTCAGCGTGCCGTGCCGGAACCAGATTAGGGCCTGAAGCCATCCTGCGGTGTTGCGGCCAGCTCACAAGAAAACGAGTTGAAGAAAGGAGCTCAGGGGCACTGTAATTCACAAACCTGCAGAGTTATAAATGACAGCTATCGTCCAAAAATATACTGAAGTAAGGCTGCCAAGAGGACTTGAAAGCGGGGCAGAATTGCAGGAAACCGATTTCAGGAGGTAGACTGGAATTGCATTGAAAGCATAGGAAAAGAGGCAGAACGTCCACAATGATGCACTTGGCCAAAAAGGGCGTATGCGTTTTTTCCTGAATATATTCAGGAAAAAACGCATACGCCCTTTTTGGCCAACCAAGCAAGCTTGCAAAGGAAATCTGCACTACAATGAAGTCTCACTTCCCCCCCCCCGGTCAAAAGGGCCATCTGAAAAAAGTGTAAAATCCAGAAAGGCAGGACAGGCCATGGAGAACTGGGAGCCTTGTTATGCTGATGGGCGGGATGTAAATTGCCAACAGACACTCGGGAGAAGTGTATGGTGTTTCCTGAAACATCTAAAAAACAAAGCAACAGAGCCTAGGGCACTTCCACTTATGGTCCTATAGCTTAGGGAAATTAAAATCAAAAAGATACAGCCACCCCAATGTTTGGGACGCCTCTGTTTACAAGAACCTCGTTTACCGTACAAGTTCAATATCACAGAAAGTGAAAAATGGATAAAGAACTTGTGGTACTTACGTACAATGCAGTATCACTCAGCAGTGATATCTATGCCATCAGGCCCGTAGCAGAACAATGAGTGGATTCAGGTACGATGATTCTAACTGAAATAAGTCACACAGAAAAAGAAACATCATAAGATATCAGTAATACACGGAATGTAAACTTGGCTACACAGGAACTGAATTACAGAACAGAACAGGGTCTCAAATTTAGAAAACCAACTTATGCTTGTTTAAGGGTAAAGGTGAGTTGGGGTGCTGCATAAAACCAGAGATTGAAATGAGCACAGATAAAGTTCCTTAAGCCAAATATGGAATACACAAGAGCTACTCCTTGCTCAACGAAATGGACTCAACACCGCATATTAAACGCCTAAGAATGTACCTGACTCTTAAGTATCTTAAAACCTATGGATTGCTATGTCTCCGAAAGAGAATCAAGCATGTGTACAGGGACATAAACGCAGCAGTGATAGGATTGGAGAGGTTCGGTGAGCAAATGAAGACCCTTTGAAGTCATATTGCATGGTACCCATTCCACGGGTTTCAACTACCCAGGTTTAAGGTATTCTTCCTTCAGCTAAAACATGCATGTGGAACCTAGAGTATGATCAACCATGTGATCGGGAGACGTGTTCAAATATGTCTCAGTTTTCGTACCCTGGTACTCGGGTGCAACATTCCAGACGCTTTACTAACACTCTCCCGACTTGGAGAGTCAGTCCCTTTAACCTCCTGTTTGGCCCAGTTTGCAATTTCTGCGGAAGATGAACAGGAATAGCGAGAACCAATGAGAGACTAGCTGGAGGTGTCTGGACGGGCAAATTTAACTCTCATTTCCCACCAGGAAGAGGAAATAACCAAAGGCTCAGCGTGCCGTGCCGGAACCAGATTAGGGCCTGAAGCCATCCTGCGGTGTTGCGGCCAGCTCACAAGAAAACGAGTTGAAGAAAGGAGCTCAGGGGCACTGTAATTCACAAACCTGCAGAGTTATAAATGACAACTATCGTCCAAAAATATACTGAAGTAAGGCTGCCAAGAGGACTTGAAAGCGGGGCAGAATTGCAGGAAACCGATTTCAGGAGGTAGACTGGAATTGCATTGAAAGCATAGGAAAAGAGGCAGAACGTCCACAATGATGCACTTGGCCAAAAAGGGCGTATGCGTTTTTTCCTGAATATATTCAGGAAAAAACGCATACGCCCTTTTTGGCCAACCAAGAAAGCTTGCAAAGGAAAACTGCACTACAATGAAGTCTCACTTCCCCCCGGTCAAAAGGGCCATCTGAAAAAAGTGTAAAATCCAGAAAGGCAGGACAGGCCATGGAGAACTGGGAGCCTTGTTATGCTGATGGGCGGGATGTAAACTGCCAACAGACACTCGGGAGAAGTGTATGGTGTTTCCTGAAACATCTAAAAAACAAAGCAACAGAGCCTAGGGCACTTCCACTTATGGTCCTATAGCTTAGGGAAATTAAAATAAAAAAGACACAGCCACCCCAATGTTTGGGACGCCTCTGTTTACAAGAACCTCGTTTACCGTACAAGTTCAATATCACAGAAAGTGAAAAATGGATAAAGAACTTGTGGTACTTACGTACAATGCAGTATCACTCAGCAGTGAAATCTATGTCATCAGGCCCGTAGCAGCACAATGAGTGGATTCAGGTACGATGATTCTAACTGAAATAAGTCACACAGAAAAAGAAACATCATAAGATATCAGTAATACACGGAATGTAAACTTGGCTACACAGGAACTGAATTACAGAACAGAACAGGGTCTCAAATTTAGAAAACCAACTTATGCTTGTTTAAGGGTAAAGGTGAGTTGGGGTGCTGCATAAAACCAGAGATTGAAATGAGCACAGATAAAGTTCCTTAAGCCAAATATGGAATAGACAAGAGCTACTCCTTGCTCAACGAAATGGACTCAACACCGCATATTAAACGCCTAAGAATGTACCTGACTCTTAAGTATCTTAAAACCGATGGATTGCTATGTCTCCGAAAGAGAATCAAGCATGTGTACAGGGACATAAACGCAGCAGTGATAGGATTGGAGAGGTTCGGTGAGCAAATGAAGACCCTTTGAAGTCATATTGCATGGTACCCATTCCACGGGTTTCAACTACCCAGGTTTAAGGTATTCTTCCTTCAGCTAAAACATGCATGTGGAACCTAGAGTATGATCAACCATGTGATCGGGAGACGTGTTCAAATATGTCTCAGTTTTCGTACCCTGGTACTCGGGTGCAACATTCCAGACGCTTTACTAACACTCTCCCGACTTGGAGAGTCAGTCCCTTTAACCTCCTGTTTGGCCCAGTTTGCAATTTCTGCGGAAGATGAACAGGAATAGCGAGAACCAATGAGAGACTAGCTGGAGGTGTCTGGACGGGCAAATTTAACTCTCATTTCCCACCAGGAAGAGGAAATAACCAAAGGCTCAGCGTGCCGTGCCGGAACCAGATTAGGGCCTGAAGCCATCCTGCGGTGTTGCGGCCAGCTCACAAGAAAACGAGTTGAAGAAAGGAGCTCAGGGGCACTGTAATTCACAAACCTGCAGAGTTATAAATGACAACTATCGTCCAAAAATATACTGAAGTAAGGCTGCCAAGAGGACTTGAAAGCGGGGCAGAATTGCAGGAAACCGATTTCAGGAGGTAGACTGGAATTGCATTGAAAGCATAGGAAAAGAGGCAGAACGTCCACAATGATGCACTTGGCCAAAAAGGGCGTATGCGTTTTTTCCTGAATATATTCAGGAAAAAACGCATACGCCCTTTTTGGCCAACCAAGCAAGCTTGCAAAGGAAATCTGCACTACAGTGAAGTCTCACTTCCCCCCGGTCAAAAGGGCCATCTGAAAAAAGTGTAAAATCCAGAAAGGCAGGACAGGCCATGGAGAACTGGGAGCCTTGTTATGCTGATGGGCGGGATGTAAATTGCCAACAGACACTCGGGAGAAGTGTATGGTGTTTCCTGAAACATCTAAAAAACAAAGCAACAGAGCCTAGGGCACTTCCACTTATGGTCCTATAGTTTAGGGAAATTAAAATCAAAAAGATACAGCCACCCCAATGTTTGGGACGCCTCTGTTTACAAGAACCTCGTTTACCGTACAAGTTCAATATCACAGAAAGTGAAAAATGGATAAAGAACTTGTGGTACTTACGTACAATGCAGTATCACTCAGCAGTGATATCTATGCCATCAGGCCCGTAGCAGAACAATGAGTGGATTCAGGTACGATGATTCTAACTGAAATAAGTCACACAGAAAAAGAAACATCATAAGATATCAGTAATACACGGAATGTAAACTTGGCTACACAGGAACTGAATTACAGAACAGAACAGGGTCTCAAATTTAGAAAACCAACTTATGCTTGTTTAAGGGTAAAGGTGAGTTGGGGTGCTGCATAAAACCAGAGATTGAAATGAGCACAGATAAAGTTCCTTAAGCCAAATATGGAATAGACAAGAGCTACTCCTTGCTCAACGAAATGGACTCAACACCGCATATTAAACGCCTAAGAATGTACCTGACTCTTAAGTATCTTAAAACCGATGGATTGCTATGTCTCCGAAAGAGAATCAAGCATGTGTACAGGGACATAAACGCAGCAGTGATAGGATTGGAGAGGTTCGGTGAGCAAATGAAGACCCTTTGAAGTCATATTGCATGGTACCCATTCCACGGGTTTCAACTACCCAGGTTTAAGGTATTCTTCCTTCAGCTAAAACATGCATGTGGAACCTAGAGTATGATCAACCATGTGATCGGGAGACGTGTTCAAATATGTCTCAGTTTTCATACCCTGGTACTCGGGTGCAACATTCCAGACGCTTTACTAACACTCTCCCGACTTGGAGAGTCAGTCCCTTTAACCTCCTGTTTGGCCCAGTTTGCAATTTCTGCGGAAGATGAACAGGAATAGCGAGAACCAATGAGAGACTAGCTGGAGGTGTCTGGACGGGCAAATTTAACTCTCATTTCCCACCAGGAAGAGGAAATAACCAAAGGCTCAGCGTGCCGTGCCGGAACCAGATTAGGGCCTGAAGCCATCCTGCGGTGTTGCGGCCAGCTCACAAGAAAACGAGTTGAAGAAAGGAGCTCAGGGGCACTGTAATTCACAAACCTGCAGAGTTATAAATGACAACTATCGTCCAAAAATATACTGAAGTAAGGCTGCCAAGAGGACTTGAAAGCGGGGCAGAATTGCAGGAAACCGATTTCAGGAGGTAGACTGGAATTGCATTGAAAGCATAGGAAAAGAGGCAGAACGTCCACAATGATGCACTTGGCCAAAAAGGGCGTATGCGTTTTTTCCTGAATATATTCAGGAAAAAACGCATACGCCCTTTTTGGCCAACCAAGCAAGCTTGCAAAGGAAATCTGCACTACAATGAAGTCTCACTTCCCCCCCCCCTGGTCAAAAGGGCCATCTGAAAAAAGTGTAAAATCCAGAAAGGCAGGACAGGCCATGGAGAACTGGGAGCCTTGTTATGCTGATGGGCGGGATGTAAATTGCCAACAGACACTCGGGAGAAGTGTATGGTGTTTCCTGAAACATCTAAAAAACAAAGCAACAGAGCCTAGGGCACTTCCACTTATGGTCCTATAGCTTAGGGAAATTAAAATCAAAAAGATACAGCCACCCCAATGTTTGGGACGCCTCTGTTTACAAGAACCTCGTTTACCGTACAAGTTCAATATCACAGAAAGTGAAAAATGGATAAAGAACTTGTGGTACTTACGTACAATGCAGTATCACTCAGCAGTGATATCTATGCCATCAGGCCCGTAGCAGAACAATGAGTGGATTCAGGTACGATGATTCTAACTGAAATAAGTCACACAGAAAAAGAAACATCATAAGATATCAGTAATACACGGAATGTAAACTTGGCTACACAGGAACTGAATTACAGAACAGAACAGGGTCTCAAATTTAGAAAACCAACTTATGCTTGTTTAAGGGTAAAGGTGAGTTGGGGTGCTGCATAAAACCAGAGATTGAAATGAGCACAGATAAAGTTCCTTAAGCCAAATATGGAATACACAAGAGCTACTCCTTGCTCAACGAAATGGACTCAACACCGCATATTAAACGCCTAAGAATGTACCTGACTCTTAAGTATCTTAAAACCTATGGATTGCTATGTCTCCGAAAGAGAATCAAGCATGTGTACAGGGACATAAACGCAGCAGTGATAGGATTGGAGAGGTTCGGTGAGCAAATGAAGACCCTTTGAAGTCATATTGCATGGTACCCATTCCACGGGTTTCAACTACCCAGGTTTAAGGTATTCTTCCTTCAGCTAAAACATGCATGTGGAACCTAGAGTATGATCAACCATGTGATCGGGAGACGTGTTCAAATATGTCTCAGTTTTCGTACCCTGGTACTCGGGTGCAACATTCCAGACGCTTTACTAACACTCTCCCGACTTGGAGAGTCAGTCCCTTTAACCTCCTGTTTGGCCCAGTTTGCAATTTCTGCGGAAGATGAACAGGAATAGCGAGAACCAATGAGAGACTAGCTGGAGGTGTCTGGACGGGCAAATTTAACTCTCATTTCCCACCAGGAAGAGGAAATAACCAAAGGCTCAGCGTGCCGTGCCGGAACCAGATTAGGGCCTGAAGCCATCCTGCGGTGTTGCGGCCAGCTCACAAGAAAACGAGTTGAAGAAAGGAGCTCAGGGGCACTGTAATTCACAAACCTGCAGAGTTATAAATGACAACTATCGTCCAAAAATATACTGAAGTAAGGCTGCCAAGAGGACTTGAAAGCGGGGCAGAATTGCAGGAAACCGATTTCAGGAGGTAGACTGGAATTGCATTGAAAGCATAGGAAAAGAGGCAGAACGTCCACAATGATGCACTTGGCCAAAAAGGGCGTATGCGTTTTTTCCTGAATATATTCAGGAAAAAACGCATACGCCCTTTTTGGCCAACCAAGCAAGCTTGCAAAGGAAATCTGCACTACAGTGAAGTCTCACTTCCCCCCGGTCAAAAGGGCCATCTGAAAAAAGTGTAAAATCCAGAAAGGCAGGACAGGCCATGGAGAACTGGGAGCCTTGTTATGCTGATGGGCGGGATGTAAATTGCCAACAGACACTCGGGAGAAGTGTATGGTGTTTCCTGAAACATCTAAAAAACAAAGCAACAGAGCCTAGGGCACTTCCACTTATGGTCCTATAGATTAGGGAAATTAAAATCAAAAAGATACAGCCACCCCAATGTTTGGGACGCCTCTGTTTACAAGAACCTCGTTTACCGTACAAGTTCAATATCACAGAAAGTGAAAAATGGATAAAGAACTTGTGGTACTTACGTACAATGCAGTATCACTCAGCAGTGATATCTATGCCATCAGGCCCGTAGCAGAACAATGAGTGGATTCAGGTACGATGATTCTAACTGAAATAAGTCACACAGAAAAAGAAACATCATAAGATATCAGTAATACACGGAATGTAAACTTGGCTACACAGGAACTGAATTACAGAACAGAACAGGGTCTCAAATTTAGAAAACCAACTTATGCTTGTTTAAGGGTAAAGGTGAGTTGGGGTGCTGCATAAAACCAGAGATTGAAATGAGCACAGATAAAGTTCCTTAAGCCAAATATGGAATACACAAGAGCTACTCCTTGCTCAACGAAATGGACTCAACACCGCATATTAAACGCCTAAGAATGTACCTGACTCTTAAGTATCTTAAAACCGATGGATTGCTATGTCTCCGAAAGAGAATCAAGCATGTGTACAGGGACATAAACGCAGCAGTGATAGGATTGGAGAGGTTCGGTGAGCAAATGAAGACCCTTTGAAGTCATATTGCATGGTACCCATTCCACGGGTTTCAACTACCCAGGTTTAAGGTATTCTTCCTTCAGCTAAAACATGCATGTGGAACCTAGAGTATGATCAACCATGTGATCGGGAGACGTGTTCAAATATGTCTCAGTTTTCATACCCTGGTACTCGGGTGCAACATTCCAGACGCTTTACTAACACTCTCCCGACTTGGAGAGTCAGTCCCTTTAACCTCCTGTTTGGCCCAGTTTGCAATTTCTGCGGAAGATGAACAGGAATAGCGAGAACCAATGAGAGACTAGCTGGAGGTGTCTGGACGGGCAAATTTAACTCTCATTTCCCACCAGGAAGAGGAAATAACCAAAGGCTCAGCGTGCCGTGCCGGAACCAGATTAGGGCCTGAAGCCATCCTGCGGTGTTGCGGCCAGCTCACAAGAAAACGAGTTGAAGAAAGGAGCTCAGGGGCACTGTAATTCACAAACCTGCAGAGTTATAAATGACAACTATCGTCCAAAAATATACTGAAGTAAGGCTGCCAAGAGGACTTGAAAGCGGGGCAGAATTGCAGGAAACCGATTTCAGGAGGTAGACTGGAATTGCATTGAAAGCATAGGAAAAGAGGCAGAACGTCCACAATGATGCACTTGGCCAAAAAGGGCGTATGCGTTTTTTCCTGAATATATTCAGGAAAAAACGCATACGCCCTTTTTGGCCAACCAAGCAAGCTTGCAAAGGAAATCTGCACTACAATGAAGTCTCACTTCCCCCCCCCCTGGTCAAAAGGGCCATCTGAAAAAAGTGTAAAATCCAGAAAGGCAGGACAGGCCATGGAGAACTGGGAGCCTTGTTATGCTGATGGGCGGGATGTAAATTGCCAACAGACACTCGGGAGAAGTGTATGGTGTTTCCTGAAACATCTAAAAAACAAAGCAACAGAGCCTAGGGCACTTCCACTTATGGTCCTATAGCTTAGGGAAATTAAAATCAAAAAGATACAGCCACCCCAATGTTTGGGACGCCTCTGTTTACAAGAACCTCGTTTACCGTACAAGTTCAATATCACAGAAAGTGAAAAATGGATAAAGAACTTGTGGTACTTACGTACAATGCAGTATCACTCAGCAGTGATATCTATGCCATCAGGCCCGTAGCAGAACAATGAGTGGATTCAGGTACGATGATTCTAACTGAAATAAGTCACACAGAAAAAGAAACATCATAAGATATCAGTAATACACGGAATGTAAACTTGGCTACACAGGAACTGAATTACAGAACAGAACAGGGTCTCAAATTTAGAAAACCAACTTATGCTTGTTTAAGGGTAAAGGTGAGTTGGGGTGCTGCATAAAACCAGAGATTGAAATGAGCACAGATAAAGTTCCTTAAGCCAAATATGGAATACACAAGAGCTACTCCTTGCTCAACGAAATGGACTCAACACCGCATATTAAACGCCTAAGAATGTACCTGACTCTTAAGTATCTTAAAACCGATGGATTGCTATGTCTCCGAAAGAGAATCAAGCATGTGTACAGGGACATAAACGCAGCAGTGATAGGATTGGAGAGGTTCGGTGAGCAAATGAAGACCCTTTGAAGTCATATTGCATGGTACCCATTCCACGGGTTTCAACTACCCAGGTTTAAGGTATTCTTCCTTCAGCTAAAACATGCATGTGGAACCTAGAGTATGATCAACCATGTGATCGGGAGACGTGTTCAAATATGTCTCAGTTTTCGTACCCTGGTACTCGGGTGCAACATTCCAGACGCTTTACTAACACTCTCCCGACTTGGAGAGTCAGTCCCTTTAACCTCCTGTTTGGCCCAGTTTGCAATTTCTGCGGAAGATGAACAGGAATAGCGAGAACCAATGAGAGACTAGCTGGAGGTGTCTGGACGGGCAAATTTAACTCTCATTTCCCACCAGGAAGAGGAAATAACCAAAGGCTCAGCGTGCCGTGCCGGAACCAGATTAGGGCCTGAAGCCATCCTGCGGTGTTGCGGCCAGCTCACAAGAAAACGAGTTGAAGAAAGGAGCTCAGGGGCACTGTAATTCACAAACCTGCAGAGTTATAAATGACAACTATCGTCCAAAAATATACTGAAGTAAGGCTGCCAAGAGGACTTGAAAGCGGGGCAGAATTGCAGGAAACCGATTTCAGGAGGTAGACTGGAATTGCATTGAAAGCATAGGAAAAGAGGCAGAACGTCCACAATGATGCACTTGGCCAAAAAGGGCGTATGCGTTTTTTCCTGAATATATTCAGGAAAAAACGCATACGCCCTTTTTGGCCAACCAAGCAAGCTTGCAAAGGAAATCTGCACTACAATGAAGTCTCACTTCCCCCCCCCCTGGTCAAAAGGGCCATCTGAAAAAAGTGTAAAATCCAGAAAGGCAGGACAGGCCATGGAGAACTGGGAGCCTTGTTATGCTGATGGGCGGGATGTAAATTGCCAACAGACACTCGGGAGAAGTGTATGGTGTTTCCTGAAACATCTAAAAAACAAAGCAACAGAGCCTAGGGCACTTCCACTTATGGTCCTATAGCTTAGGGAAATTAAAATCAAAAAGATACAGCCACCCCAATGTTTGGGACGCCTCTGTTTACAAGAACCTCGTTTACCATACAAGTTCAATATCACAGAAAGTGAAAAATGGATAAAGAACTTGTGGTACTTACGTACAATGCAGTATCACTCAGCAGTGAAATCTATGTCATCAGGCCCGTAGCAGCACAATGAGTGGATTCAGGTCGATGATTCTAACTGAAATAAGTCACACAGAAAAAGAAACATCATAAGATATCAGTAATACACGGAATGTAAACTTGGCTACACAGGAACTGAATTACAGAACAGAACAGGGTCTCAAATTTAGAAAACCAACTTATGCTTGTTTAAGGGTAAAGGTGAGTTGGGGTGCTGCATAAAACCAGAGATTGAAATGAGCACAGATAAAGTTCCTTAAGCCAAATATGGAATAGACAAGAGCTACTCCTTGCTCAACGAAATGGACTCAACACCGCATATTAAACGCCTAAGAATGTACCTGACTCTTAAGTATCTTAAAACCGATGGATTGCTATGTCTCCGAAAGAGAATCAAGCATGTGTACAGGGACATAAACGCAGCAGTGATAGGATTGGAGAGGTTCGGTGAGCAAATGAAGACCCTTTGAAGTCATATTGCATGGTACCCATTCCACGGGTTTCAACTACCCAGGTTTAAGGTATTCTTCCTTCAGCTAAAACATGCATGTGGAACCTAGAGTATGATCAACCATGTGATCGGGAGACGTGTTCAAATATGTCTCAGTTTTCGTACCCTGGTACTCGGGTGCAACATTCCAGACGCTTTACTAACACTCTCCCGACTTGGAGAGTCAGTCCCTTTAACCTCCTGTCTGGCCCAGTTTGCAATTTCTGCGGAAGATGAACAGGAATAGCGAGAACCAATGAGAGACTAGCTGGAGGTGTCTGGACGGGCAAATTTAACTCTCATTTCCCACCAGGAAGAGGAAATAACCAAAGGCTCAGCGTGCCGTGCCGGAACCAGATTAGGGCCTGAAGCCATCCTGCGGTGTTGCGGCCAGCTCACAAGAAAACGAGTTGAAGAAAGGAGCTCAGGGGCACTGTAATTCACAAACCTGCAGAGTTATAAATGACAACTATCGTCCAAAAATATACTGAAGTAAGGCTGCCAAGAGGACTTGAAAGCGGGGCAGAATTGCAGGAAACCGATTTCAGGAGGTAGACTGGAATTGCATTGAAAGCATAGGAAAAGAGGCAGAACGTCCACAATGATGCACTTGGCCAAAAAGGGCGTATGCGTTTTTTCCTGAATATATTCAGGAAAAAACGCATACGCCCTTTTTGGCCAACCAAGCAAGCTTGCAAAGGAAATCTGCACTACAATGAAGTCTCACTTCCCCCCCTCCCCGGTCAAAAGGGCCATCTGAAAAAAGTGTAAAATCCAGAAAGGCAGGACAGGCCATGGAGAACTGGGAGCCTTGTTATGCTGATGGGCGGGATGTAAACTGCCAACAGACACTCGGGAGAAGTGTATGGTGTTTCCTGAAACATCTAAAAAACAAAGCAACAGAGCCTAGGGCACTTCCACTTATGGTCCTATAGCTTAGGGAAATTAAAATCAAAAAGATACAGCCACCCCAATGTTTGGGACGCCTCTGTTTACAAGAACCTCGTTTACCGTACAAGTTCAATATCACAGAAAGTGAAAAATGGATAAAGAACTTGTGGTACTTACGTACAATGCAGTATCACTCAGCAGTGAAATCTATGCATCAGGCCCGTAGCAGCACAATGAGTGGATTCAGGTACGATGATTCTAACTGAAATAAGTCACACAGAAAAAGAAACATCATAAGATATCAGTAATACACGGAATGTAAACTTGGCTACACAGGAACTGAATTACAGAACAGAACAGGGTCTCAAATTTAGAAAACCAACTTATGCTTGTTTAAGGGTAAAGGTGAGTTGGGGTGCTGCATAAAACCAGAGATTGAAATGAGCACAGATAAAGTTCCTTAAGCCAAATATGGAATACACAAGAGCTACTCCTTGCTCAACGAAATGGACTCAACACCGCATATTAAACGCCTAAGAATGTACCTGACTCTTAAGTATCTTAAAACCTATGGATTGCTATGTCTCCGAAAGAGAATCAAGCATGTGTACAGGGACATAAACGCAGCAGTGATAGGATTGGAGAGGTTCGGTGAGCAAATGAAGACCCTTTGAAGTCATATTGCATGGTACCCATTCCACGGGTTTCAACTACCCAGGTTTAAGGTATTCTTCCTTCAGCTAAAACATGCATGTGGAACCTAGAGTATGATCAACCATGTGATCGGGAGACGTGTTCAAATATGTCTCAGTTTTCGTACCCTGGTACTCGGGTGCAACATTCCAGACGCTTTACTAACACTCTCCCGACTTGGAGAGTCAGTCCCTTTAACCTCCTGTTTGGCCCAGTTTGCAATTTCTGCGGAAGATGAACAGGAATAGCGAGAACCAATGAGAGACTAGCTGGAGGTGTCTGGATGGGCAAATTTAACTCTCATTTCCCACCAGGAAGAGGAAATAACCAAAGGCTCAGCGTGCCGTGCCGGAACCAGATTAGGGCCTGAAGCCATCCTGCGGTGTTGCGGCCAGCTCACAAGAAAACGAGTTGAAGAAAGGAGCTCAGGGGCACTGTAATTCACAAACCTGCAGAGTTATAAATGACAACTATCGTCCAAAAATATACTGAAGTAAGGCTGCCAAGAGGACTTGAAAGCGGGGCAGAATTGCAGGAAACCGATTTCAGGAGGTAGACTGGAATTGCATTGAAAGCATAGGAAAAGAGGCAGAACGTCCACAATGATGCACTTGGCCAAAAAGGGCGTATGCGTTTTTTCCTGAATATATTCAGGAAAAAACGCATACGCCCTTTTTGGCCAACCAAGCAAGCTTGCAAAGGAAATCTGCACTACAATGAAGTCTCACTTCCCCCCGGTCAAAAGGGCCATCTGAAAAAAGTGTAAAATCCAGAAAGGCAGGACAGGCCATGGAGAACTGGGAGCCTTGTTATGCTGATGGGCGGGATGTAAACTGCCAACAGACACTCGGGAGAAGTGTATGGTGTTTCCTGAAACATCTAAAAAACAAAGCAACAGAGCCTAGGCCACTTCCACTTATGGTCCTATAGCTTAGGGAAATTAAAATCAAAAAGACACAGCCACCCCAATGTTTGGGACGCCTCTGTTTACAAGAACCTCGTTTACCGTACAAGTTCAATATCACAGAAAGTGAAAAATGGATAAAGAACTTGTGGTACTTACGTACAATGCAGTATCACTCAGCAGTGAAATCTATGCCATCAGGCCCGTAGCAGCACAATGAGTGGATTCAGGTACGATGATTCTAACTGAAATAAGTCACACAGAAAAAGAAACATCATAAGATATCAGTAATACACGGAATGTAAACTTGGCTACACAGGAACTGAATTACAGAACAGAACAGGGTCTCAAATTTAGAAAACCAACTTATGCTTGTTTAAGGGTAAAGGTGAGTTGGGGTGCTGCATAAAACCAGAGATTGAAATGAGCACAGATAAAGTTCCTTAAGCCAAATATGGAATAGACAAGAGCTACTCCTTGCTCAACGAAATGGACTCAACACCGCATATTAAACGCCTAAGAATGTACCTGACTCTTAAGTATCTTAAAACCTATCGATTGCTATGTCTCCGAAAGAGAATCAAGCATGTGTACAGGGACATAAACGCAGCAGTGATAGGATTGGAGAGGTTCGGTGAGCAAATGAAGACCCTTTGAAGTCATATTGCATGGTACCCATTCCACGGGTTTCAACTACCCAGGTTTAAGGTATTCTTCCTTCAGCTAAAACATGCATGTGGAACCTAGAGTATGATCAACCATGTGATCGGGAGACGTGTTCAAATATGTCTCAGTTTTTGTACCCTGGTACTCGGGTGCAACATTCCAGACGCTTTACTAACACTCTCCCGACTTGGAGAGTCAGTCCCTTTAACCTCCTGTTTGGCCCAGTTTGCAATTTCTGCGGAAGATGAACAGGAATAGCGAGAACCAATGAGAGACTAGCTGGAGGTGTCTGGACGGGCAAATTTAACTCTCATTTCCCACCAGGAAGAGGAAATAACCAAAGGCTCAGCGTGCCGTGCCGGAACCAGATTAGGGCCTGAAGCCATCCTGCGGTGTTGCGGCCAGCTCACAAGAAAACGAGTTGAAGAAAGGAGCTCAGGGGCACTGTAATTCACAAACCTGCAGAGTTATAAATGACAACTATCGTCCAAAAATATACTGAAGTAAGGCTGCCAAGAGGACTTGAAAGCGGGGCAGAATTGCAGGAAACCGATTTCAGGAGGTAGACTGGAATTGCATTGAAAGCATAGGAAAAGAGGCAGAACGTCCACAATGATGCACTTGGCCAAAAAGGGCGTATGCGTTTTTTCCTGAATATATTCAGGAAAAAACGCATACGCCCTTTTTGGCCAACCAAGCAAGCTTGCAAAGGAAATCTGCACTACAATGAAGTCTCACTTCCCCCCCCCCCCCGGTCAAAAGGGCCATCTGAAAAAAGTGTAAAATCCAGAAAGGCAGGACAGGCCATGGAGAACTGGGAGCCTTGTTATGCTGATGGGCGGGATGTAAATTGCCAACAGACACTCGGGAGAAGTGTATGGTGTTTCCTGAAACATCTAAAAAACAAAGCAACAGAGCCTAGGGCACTTACACTTATGGTCCTATAGCTTAGGGAAATTAAAATCAAAAAGATACAGCCACCCCAATGTTTGGGACGCCTCTGTTTACAAGAACCTCATTTACCGTACAAGTTCAATATCACAGAAAGTGAAAAATGGATAAAGAACTTGTGGTACTTACGTACAATGCAGTATCACTCAGCAGTGAAATCTATGTCATCAGGCCCGTAGCAGCACAATGAGTGGATTCAGGTACAATGATTCTAACTGAAATAAGTCACACAGAAAAAGAAACATCATAAGATATCAGTAATACACGGAATGTAAACTTGGCTACACAGGAACTGAATTACAGAACAGAACAGGGTCTCAAATTTAGAAAACCAACTTATGCTTGTTTAAGGGTAAAGGTGAGTTGGGGTGCTGCATAAAACCAGAGATTGAAATGAGCACAGATAAAGTTCCTTAAGCCAAATATGGAATAGACAAGAGCTACTCCTTGCTCAACGAAATGGACTCAACACCGCATATTAAACGCCTAAGAATGTACCTGACTCTTAAGTATCTTAAAACCTATGGATTGCTATGTCTCCGAAAGAGAATCAAGCATGTGTACAGGGACATAAACGCAGCAGTGATAGGATTGGAGAGGTTCGGTGAGCAAATGAAGACCCTTTGAAGTCATATTGCATGGTACCCATTCCACGGGTTTCAACTACCCAGGTTTAAGGTATTCTTCCTTCAGCTAAAACATGCATGTGGAACTTAGAGTATGATCAACCATGTGATCGGGAGACGTGTTCAAATATGTCTCAGTTTTCGTACCCTGGTACTCGGGTGCAACATTCCAGACGCTTTACTAACACTCTCCCGACTTGGAGAGTCAGTCCCTTTAACCTCCTGTTTGGCCCAGTTTGCAATTTCTGCGGAAGATGAACAGGAATAGCGAGAACCAATGAGAGACTAGCTGGAGGTGTCTGGACGGGCAAATTTAACTCTCATTTCCCACCAGGAAGAGGAAATAACCAAAGGCTCAGCGTGCCGTGCCGGAACCAGATTAGGGCCTGAAGCCATCCTGCGGTGTTGCGGCCAGCTCACAAGAAAACGAGTTGAAGAAAGGAGCTCAGGGGCACTGTAATTCACAAACCTGCAGAGTTATAAATGACAACTATCGTCCAAAAATATACTGAAGTAAGGCTGCCAAGAGGACTTGAAAGCGGGGCAGAATTGCAGGAAACCGATTTCAGGAGGTAGACTGGAATTGCATTGAAAGCATAGGAAAAGAGGCAGAACGTCCACAATGATGCACTTGGCCAAAAAGGGCGTATGCGTTTTTTCCTGAATATATTCAGGAAAAAACGCATACGCCCTTTTTGGCCAACCAAGCAAGCTTGCAAAGGAAATCTGCACTACAATGAAGTCTCACTTCCCCCCGGTCAAAAGGGCCATCTGAAAAAAGTGTAAAATCCAGAAAGGCAGGACAGGCCATGGAGACCTGGGAGCCTTGTTATGCTGATGGGCGGGATGTAAACTGCCAACAGACACTCGGGAGAAGTGTATGGTGTTTCCTGAAACATCTAAAAAACAAAGCAACAGAGCCTAGGGCACTTCCACTTATGGTCCTATAGCTTAGGGAAATTAAAATCAAAAAGATACAGCCACCCCAATGTTTGGGACGCCTCTGTTTACAAGAACCTCGTTTACTGTACAAGTTCAATATCACAGAAAGTGAAAAATGGATAAAGAACTTGTGTTACTTACATACAATGCAGTATCACTCAGCAGTGAAATCTATGTCATCAGGCCCGTAGCAGCACAATGAGTGGATTCAGGTACGATGATTCTAACTGAAATAAGTCACACAGAGAAAGAAACATCATAAGATATCAGTAATACACGGAATGTAAACTTGGTTACACAGGAACTGAATTACAGAACAGAACAGGGTCTCAAATTTAGAAAACCAACTTATGCTTGTTTAAGGGTAAAGGTGAGTTGGGGTGCTGCATAAAACCAGAGATTGAAATGAGCACAGATAAAGTTCCTTAAGCCAAATATGGAATAGACAAGAGCTACTCCTTGCTCAACGAAATGGACTCAACACCGCATATTAAACGCCTAAGAATGTACCTGACTCTTAAGTATCTTAAAACCTATGGATTGCTATGTCTCCGAAAGAGAATCAAGCATGTGTACAGGGACATAAACGCAGCAGTGATAGGATTGGAGAGGTTCGGTGAGCAAATGAAGACCCTTTGAAGTCATATTGCATGGTACCCATTCCACGGGTCTCAACTACCCAGGTTTAAGGTATTCTTCCTTCAGCTAAAACATGCATGTGGAACCTAGAGTATGATCAACCATGTGATCGGGAGACGTGTTCAAATATGTCTCAGTTTTCGTACCCTGGTACTCGGGTGCAACATTCCAGACGCTTTACTAACACTCTCCCGACTTGGAGAGTCAGTCCCTTTAACCTCCTGTTTGGCCCAGTTTGCAATTTCTGCGGAAGATGAACAGGAATAGCGAGAACCAATGAGAGACTAGCTGGAGGTGTCTGGACGGGCAAATTTAACTCTCATTTCCCACCAGGAAGAGGAAATAACCAAAGGCTCAGCGTGCCGTGCCGGAACCAGATTAGGGCCTGAAGCCATCCTGCGGTGTTGCGGCCAGCTCACAAGAAAACGAGTTGAAGAAAGGAGCTCAGGGGCACTGTAATTCACAAACCTGCAGAGTTATAAATGACAACTATCGTCCAAAAATATACTGAAGTAAGGCTGCCAAGAGGACTTGAAAGCGGGGCAGAATTGCAGGAAACCGATTTCAGGAGGTAGACTGGAATTGCATTGAAAGCATAGGAAAAGAGGCAGAACGTCCACAATGATGCACTTGGCCAAAAAGGGCGTATGCGTTTTTTCCTGAATATATTCAGGAAAAAACGCATACGCCCTTTTTGGCCAACCACGCAAGCTTGCAAAGGAAATCTGCACTACAATGAAGTCTCACTTCCCCCCCCCCCCGGTCAAAAGGGCCATCTGAAAAAAGTGTAAAATCCAGAAAGGCAGGACAGGCCATGGAGAACTGGGAGCCTTGTTATGCTGATGGGCGGGATGTAAATTGCCAACAGACACTCGGGAGAAGTGTATGGTGTTTCCTGAAACATCTAAAAAACAAAGCAACAGAGCCTAGGGCACTTCCACTTATGGTCCTATAGCTTAGGGAAATTAAAATCAAAAAGATACAGCCACCCCAATGTTTGGGACGCCTCTGTTTACAAGAACCTCGTTTACCGTACAAGTTCAATATCACAGAAAGTGAAAAATGGATAAAGAACTTGTGGTACTTACGTACAATGCAGTATCACTCAGCAGTGAAATCTATGTCATCAGGCCCGTAGCAGCACAATGAGTGGATTCAGGTACGATGATTCTAACTGAAATAAGTCACACAGAAAAAGAAACATCATAAGATATCAGTAATACACGGAATGTAAACTTGGCTACACAGGAACTGAATTACAGAACAGAACAGGGTCTCAAATTTAGAAAACCAACTTATGCTTGTTTAAGGGTAAAGGTGAGTTGGGGTGCTGCATAAAACCAGAGATTGAAATGAGCACAGATAAAGTTCCTTAAGCCAAATATGGAATAGACAAGAGCTACTCCTTGCTCAACGAAATGGACTCAACACCGCATATTAAACGCCTAAGAATGTACCTGACTCTTAAGTATCTTAAAACCTATGGATTGCTATGTCTCCGAAAGAGAATCAAGCATGTGTACAGGGACATAAACGCAGCAGTGATAGGATTGGAGAGGTTCGGTGAGCAAATGAAGACCCTTTGAAGTCATATTGCATGGTACCCATTCCACGGGTTTCAACTACCCAGGTTTAAGGTATTCTTCCTTCAGCTAAAACATGCATGTGGAACCTAGAGTATGATCAACCATGTGATCGGGAGACGTGTTCAAATATGTCTCAGTTTTCGTACCCTGGTACTCGGGTGCAACATTCCAGACGCTTTACTAACACTCTCCCGACTTGGAGAGTCAGTCCCTTTAACCTCCTGTTTGGCCCAGTTTGCAATTTCTGCGGAAGATGAACAGGAATAGCGAGAACTAATGAGAGACTAGCTGGAGGTGTCTGGACGGGCAAATTTAACTCTCATTTCCCACCAGGAAGAGGAAATAACCAAAGGCTCAGCGTGCCGTGCCGGAACCAGATTAGGGCCTGAAGCCATCCTGCGGTGTTGCGGCCAGCTCACAAGAAAACGAGTTGAAGAAAGGAGCTCAGGGGCACTGTAATTCACAAACCTGCAGAGTTATAAATGACAACTATCGTCCAAAAATATACTGAAGTAAGGCTGCCAAGAGGACTTGAAAGCGGGGCAGAATTGCAGGAAACCGATTTCAGGAGGTAGACTGGAATTGCATTGAAAGCATAGGAAAAGAGGCAGAACGTCCACAATGATGCACTTGGCCAAAAAGGGCATATGCGTTTTTTCCTGAATATATTCAGGAAAAAACGCATACGCCCTTTTTGGCCAACCAAGCAAGCTTGCAAAGGAAATCTGCACTACAATGAAGTCTCACTTCCCCCCGGTCAAAAGGGCCATCTGAAAAAAGTGTAAAATCCAGAAAGGCAGGACAGGCCATGGAGAACTGGGAGCCTTGTTATGCTGATGGGCGGGATGTAAACTGCCAACAGACACTCGGGAGAAGTGTATGGTGTTTCCTGAAACATCTAAAAAACAAAGCAACAGAGCCTAGGGCACTTCCACTTATGGTCCTATAGCTTAGGGAAATTAAAATCAAAAAGACACAGCCACCCCAATGTTTGGGACGCCTCTGTTTACAAGAACCTCGTTTACCGTACAAGTTCAATATCACAGAAAGTGAAAAATGGATAAAGAACTTGTGGTACTTACGTACAATGCAGTATCACTCAGCAGTGAAATCTATGTCATCAGGCCCGTAGCAGCACAATGAGTGGATTCAGGTACGATGATTCTAACTGAAATAAGTCACACAGAAAAAGAAACATCATAAGATATCAGTAATACACGGAATGTAAACTTGGCTACACAGGAACTGAATTACAGAACAGAACAGGGTCTCAAATTTAGAAAACCAACTTATGCTTGTTTAAGGGTAAAGGTGAGTTGGGGTGCTGCATAAAACCAGAGATTGAAATGAGCACAGATAAAGTTCCTTAAGCCAAATATGGAATAGACAAGAGCTACTCCTTGCTCAACGAAATGGACTCAACACCGCATATTAAACGCCTAAGTATGTACCTGACTCTTAAGTATCTTAAAACCTATGGATTGCTATGTCTCCAAAAGAGAATCAAGCATGTGTACAGGGACATAAACGCAGCAGTGATAGGATTGGAGAGGTTCGGTGAGCAAATGAAGACCCTTTGAAATCATATTGCATGGTACCCATTACACGGGTCTCAACTCTCCAGGTTTAAGGTATTCTTCCTTCAGCTAAAACATGCATATGGAACCCAGAGTATGATCAACCGTGTGAACGGGAGACGTGTTCAAATATGTCTCAGTTTTCCTCCCCTGGTACTCGGGTGCAACATTCCAGACGCTTTACTAACACTCACCCCACTTTGAGAGTCAGCGCCTTTAACCTCCTGTTTGGCCCAGTTTGCAATTTCTGCGGAAGATGAACAGGAATAGGGAGAACCAATGAGAGACTAGCTGGAGGTGTCTGGACGGGCAAATTTAACTCTCATTTCCCACCAGGAAGAGGAAATAACCAAAGGCTCAGCGTGCCGTGCCGGAACCAGATTAGGGCCTGAAGCCATCCTGCGGTGTTGCGGCCAGCTCACAAGAAAGCGAGTTGAAGAAAGGAGCTCAGGGACACTGTAATTCACAAACCTGCAGAGTTATAAATGACAGCTATCGTCCAAAAATATACTGAAGTAAGGCTGCCAAGAGGACTTGAAAGCGGGGCAGAATTGCAGGAAACCGATTTCAGGAGGTAGACTGGAATTGCATAGAAAGCATAGGAAAAGAGGCAGAACGTCCACAATGATGCACTTGGCCCAAAAGGGCGTATGCGTTTTTTCCTGAATATATTCAGGAAAAAGCGCATACGCCCTTTTTGGCTAACCAAGCAAACTTGCAAAGGAAATCTGCACTACAATGAAGTCTCACTTCCCCCCCCCCGCCCGGTCAAAAGGGCCATCTGAAAAAAGTGTAAAATCCAGAAAGGCAGGACAGGCCATGGAGAACTGGGAGCCTTGTTATGCTGATGGGCGGGATGTAAATTGCCAACAGACACTTGGGAGAAGTGTATGGTGTTTCCTGAAACATCTAAAAAACAAAGCAACAGAGCCTAGGGCACTTCCACTTATGGTCCTATAGCTTAGGGAAATTAAAATCAAAAAGATACAGCCACCCCAATGTTTGGGACACCTCTGTTTACAAGAACCTCGTTTACCGTACAAGTTCAATATCACAGAAAGTGAAAAATGGATAAAGAACTTGTGGTACTTACGTACAATGCAGTATCACTCAGCAGTGAAATCTATGCCATCAGGCCCATAGCAGCACAATGAGTGGATTCAGGTACGATGATTCTAACTGAAATAAGTCACACAGAAAAAGAAACATCATAAGATATCAGTAATACACGGAATGTAAACTTGGCTACACAGGAACTGAATTACAGAACAGAACAGGGTCTCAAATTTAGAAAACCAACTTATGCTTGTCTAAGGGTAAAGGTGAGTTGGGGTGCTGCATAAAACCAGAGATTGAAATGAGCACAGATAAAGTTCCTTAAGCCAAATATGGAATACACAAGAGCTACTCCTTGCTCAACGAAATGGACTCAACACCGCATATTAAACGCCAAAGAATGTACCTGACTCTTAAGTATCTTAAAACCTATGGATTGCTATGTCTCCGAAAGAGAATCAAGCATGTGTACAGGGACATAAACGCAGCAGTGATAGGATTGGAGAGGTTCGGTGAGCAAATGAAGACCCTTTGAAGTCATATTGCATGGTACCCATTACACGGGTCTCAACTCTCCAGGTTTAAGGTATTCTTCCTTCAGCTAAAACATGCATATGGAACCCAGAGTATGATAAACCGTGTGAACGGGAGACGTGTTCAAATATGTCTCAGTTTTCCTCCCCTGGTACTCGGGTGCAACATTCCAGACGCTTTACTAACACTCAACCCACTTTGAGAGTCAGCGCTTTTAACCTCCTGTTTGGCCCAGTTTGCAATTTCTGCGGAAGATGAACAGGAATAGGGAGAACCAATGAGAGACTAGCTGGAGGTGTCTGGACGGGCATATTTAACTCTCATTTCCCACCAGAAAGAGGAAATAACCAAAGGCTCAGCGTGCCGTGCCGGAACCAGATTAGGGCCTGAAGCCATCCTGCGGTGTTGCGGCCAGCTCACAAGAAAGCGAGTTGAAGAAAGGAGCTCAGGGACACTGTAATTCACAAACCTGCAGAGTTATAAATGACAGCTATCGTCCAAGAATATACTGAAGTAAGGCTGCCAAGAGGACTTGAAAGCGGGGCAGAATTGCAGGAAACCGATTTCAGGAGGTAGACTGGAATTGCATTGAAAGCATAGGAAAAGAGGCAGAACGTCCACAATGATGCACTTGGCCCAAAAGTGCGTATGCGTTTTTTCCTGAATATATTCAGGAAAAAACGCATACGCCCTTTTTGGCCAACCAAGCAAATTTGCAAAGGAAATCTGCACTACAATGAAGTCTCACTTCCCCCCCCCCCGGCCCGGTCAAAAGGGCCATCTGAAAAAAGTGTAAAATCCAGAAAGGCAGGACAGGCCATGGAGAACTGGGAGCCTTGTTATGCTGATGGGCGGGATGTAAATTGCCAACAGACACTCAGGAGAAGTGTATGGTGTTTCCTGAAACATCTAAAAAACAAAGCAACAGAGCCTAGGGCACTTCCACTTATGGTCTTATAGCTTAGGGAAATTAAAATCAAAAAGATACAGCCACCCCAATGTTTGGGACGCCTCTGTTTACAAGAACCTCGTTTACCGTACAAGTTCAATATCACAGAAAGTGAAAAATGGATAAAGAACTTGTGGTACTTACGTACAATGCAGTATCACTCAGCAGTGATATCTATGCCATCAGGCCCGTAGCAGAACAATGAGTGGATTCAGGTACGATGATTCTAACTGAAATAAGTCACACAGAAAAAGAAACATCATAAGATATCAGTAATACACGGAATGTAAACTTGGCTACACAGGAACTGAATTACAGAACAGAACAGGGTCTCAAATTTAGAAAACCAACTTATGCTTGTTTAAGGGTAAAGGTGAGTTGGGTTGCTGCATAAAACCAGAGATTGAAATGAGCACAGATAAAGTTCCTTAAGCCAAATATGGAATAGACAAGAGCTACTCCTTGCTCAACGAAATGGACTCAACACCGCATATTAAACGCCTAAGAATGTACCTGACTCTTAAGTATCTTAAAACCTATGGATTGCTATGTCTCCGAAAGAGAATCAAGCATGTGTACAGGGACATAAACGCAGCAGTGATAGGATTGGAGAGGTTCGGTGAGCAAATGAAGACCCTTTGAAGTCATATTGCATGGTACCCATTCCACGGGTTTCAACTACCCAGGTTTAAGGTATTCTTCCTTCAGCTAAAACATGCATGTGGAACCTAGAGTATGATCAACCATGTGATCGGGAGACGTGTTCAAATATGTCTCAGTTTTTGTACCCTGGTACTCGGGTGCAACATTCCAGACGCTTTACTAACACTCTCCCGACTTGGAGAGTCAGTCCCTTTAACCTCCTGTTTGGCCCAGTTTGCAATTTCTGCGGAAGATGAACAGGAATAGCGAGAACCAATGAGAGACTAGCTGGAGGTGTCTGGACGGGCAAATTTAACTCTCATTTCCCACCAGGAAGAGGAAATAACCAAAGGCTCAGCGTGCCGTGCCGGAACCAGATTAGGGCCTGAAGCCATCCTGCGGTGTTGCGGCCAGCTCACAAGAAAACGAGTTGAAGAAAGGAGCTCAGGGGCACTGTAATTCACAAACCTGCAGAGTTATAAATGACAACTATCGTCCAAAAATATACTGAAGTAAGGCTGCCAAGAGGACTTGAAAGCGGGGCAGAATTGCAGGAAACCGATTTCAGGAGGTAGACTGGAATTGCATTGAAAGCATAGGAAAAGAGGCAGAACGTCCACAATGATGCACTTGGCCAAAAAGGGCGTATGCGTTTTTTCCTGAATATATTCAGGAAAAAACGCATACGCCCTTTTTGGCCAACCAAGCAAGCTTGCAAAGGAAATCTGCACTACAATGAAGTCTCACTTCCCCCCGGTCAAAAGGGCCATCTGAAAAAAGTGTAAAATCCAGAAAGGCAGGACAGGCCATGGAGAACTGGGAGCCTTGTTATGCTGATGGGCGGGATGTAAACTGCCAACAGACACTCGGGAGAAGTGTATGGTGTTTCCTGAAACATCTAAAAAACAAAGCAACAGAGCCTAGGCCACTTCCACTTATGGTCCTATAGCTTAGGGAAATTAAAATCAAAAAGACACAGCCACCCCAATGTTTGGGACGCCTCTGTTTACAAGAACCTCGTTTACCGTACAAGTTCAATATCACAGAAAGTGAAAAATGGATAAAGAACTTGTGGTACTTACGTACAATGCAGTATCACTCAGCAGTGAAATCTATGCCATCAGGCCCGTAGCAGCACAATGAGTGGATTCAGGTACGATGATTCTAACTGAAATAAGTCACACAGAAAAAGAAACATCATAAGATATCAGTAATACACGGAATGTAAACTTGGCTACACAGGAACTGAATTACAGAACAGAACAGGGTCTCAAATTTAGAAAACCAACTTATGCTTGTTTAAAGGTAAAGGTGAGTTGGGTTGCTGCATAAAACCAGAGATTGAAATGAGCACAGATAAAGTTCCTTAAGCCAAATATGGAATAGACAAGAGCTACTCCTTGCTCAACGAAATGGACTCAACACCGCATATTAAACGCCTAAGAATGTACCTGACTCTTAAGTATCTTAAAACCTATGGATTGCTATGTCTCCGAAAGAGAATCAAGCATGTGTACAGGGACATAAACGCAGCAGTGATAGGATTGGAGAGGTTCGGTGAGCAAATGAAGACCCTTTGAAGTCATATTGCATGGTACCCATTCCACGGGTTTCAACTACCCATGTTTAAGGTATTCTTCCTTCAGCTAAAACATGCATGTGGAACCTAGAGTATGATCAACCATGTGATCGGGAGACGTGTTCAAATATGTCTCAGTTTTTGTACCCTGGTACTCGGGTGCAACATTCCAGACGCTTTACTAACACTCTCCCGACTTGGAGAGTCAGTCCCTTTAACCTCCTGTTTGGCCCAGTTTGCAATTTCTGCGGAAGATGAACAGGAATAGCGAGAACCAATGAGAGACTAGCTGGAGGTGTCTGGACGGGCAAATTTAACTCTCATTTCCCACCAGGAAGAGGAAATAACCAAAGGCTCAGCGTGCCGTGCCGGAACCAGATTAGGGCCTGAAGCCATCCTGCGGTGTTGCGGCCAGCTCACAAGAAAACGAGTTGAAGAAAGGAGCTCAGGGGCACTGTAATTCACAAACCTGCAGAGTTATAAATGACAACTATCGTCCAAAAATATACTGAAGTAAGGCTGCCAAGAGGACTTGAAAGCGGGGCAGAATTGCAGGAAACCGATTTCAGGAGGTAGACTGGAATTGCATTGAAAGCATAGGAAAAGAGGCAGAACGTCCACAATGATGCACTTGGCCAAAAAGGGCGTATGCGTTTTTTCCTGAATATATTCAGGAAAAAACGCATACGCCCTTTTTGGCCAACCAAGCAAGCTTGCAAAGGAAATCTGCACTACAATGAAGTCTCACTTCCCCCCGGTCAAAAGGGCCATCTGAAAAAAGTGTAAAATCCAGAAAGGCAGGACAGGCCATGGAGAACTGGGAGCCTTGTTATGCTGATGGGCGGGATGTAAACTGCCAACAGACACTCGGGAGAAGTGTATGGTGTTTCCTGAAACATCTAAAAAACAAAGCAACAGAGCCTAGGCCACTTCCACTTATGGTCCTATAGCTTAGGGAAATTAAAATCAAAAAGACACAGCCACCCCAATGTTTGGGACGCCTCTGTTTACAAGAACCTCGTTTACCGTACAAGTTCAATATCACAGAAAGTGAAAAATGGATAAAGAACTTGTGGTACTTACGTACAATGCAGTATCACTCAGCAGTGAAATCTATGCCATCAGGCCCGTAGCAGCACAATGAGTGGATTCAGGTACGATGATTCTAACTGAAATAAGTCACACAGAAAAAGAAACATCATAAGATATCAGTAATACACGGAATGTAAACTTGGCTACACAGGAACTGAATTACAGAACAGAACAGGGTCTCAAATTTAGAAAACCAACTTATGCTTGTCTAAGGGTAAAGGTGAGTTGGGGTGCTGCATAAAACCAGAGATTGAAATGAGCACAGATAAAGTTCCTTAAGCCAAATATGGAATACACAAGAGCTACTCCTTGCTCAACGAAATGGACTCAACACCGCATATTAAACGCCTAAGAATGTACCTGACTCTTAAGTATCTTAAAACCTATGGATTGCTATGTCTCCGAAAGAGAATCAAGCATGTGTACAGGGACATAAACGCAGCAGTGATAGGATTGGAGAGGTTCGGTGAGCAAATGAAGACCCTTTGAAGTCATATTGCATGGTACCCATTACACGGGTCTCAACTCTCCAGGTTTAAGGTATTCTTCCTTCAGCTAAAACATGCATATGGAACCCAGAGTATGATAAACCGTGTGAACGGGAGACGTGTTCAAATATGTCTCAGTTTTCCTCCCCTGGTACTCGGGTGCAACATTCCAGACGCTTTACTAACACTCAACCCACTTTGAGAGTCAGCGCTTTTAACCTCCTGTTTGGCCCAGTTTGCAATTTCTGCGGAAGATGAACAGGAATAGGGAGAACCAATGAGAGACTAGCTGGAGGTGTCTGGACGGGCATATTTAACTCTCATTTCCCACCAGAAAGAGGAAATAACCAAAGGCTCAGCGTGCCGTGCCGGAACCAGATTAGGGCCTGAAGCCATCCTGCGGTGTTGCGGCCAGCTCACAAGAAAGCGAGTTGAAGAAAGGAGCTCAGGGACACTGTAATTCACAAACCTGCAGAGTTATAAATGACAGCTATCGTCCAAGAATATACTGAAGTAAGGCTGCCAAGAGGACTTGAAAGCGGGGCAGAATTGCAGGAAACCGATTTCAGGAGGTAGACTGGAATTGCATTGAAAGCATAGGAAAAGAGGCAGAACGTCCACAATGATGCACTTGGCCCAAAAGTGCGTATGCGTTTTTTCCTGAATATATTCAGGAAAAAACGCATACGCCCTTTTTGGCCAACCAAGCAAATTTGCAAAGGAAATCTGCACTACAATGAAGTCTCACTTCCCCCCCCCCGGCCCGGTCAAAAGGGCCATCTGAAAAAAGTGTAAAATCCAGAAAGGCAGGACAGGCCATGGAGAACTGGGAGCCTTGTTATGCTGATGGGCGGGATGTAAATTGCCAACAGACACTCAGGAGAAGTGTATGGTGTTTCCTGAAACATCTAAAAAACAAAGCAACAGAGCCTAGGGCACTTCCACTTATGGTCTTATAGCTTAGGGAAATTAAAATCAAAAAGATACAGCCACCCCAATGTTTGGGACGCCTCTGTTTACAAGAACCTCGTTTACCGTACAAGTTCAATATCACAGAAAGTGAAAAATGGATAAAGAACTTGTGGTACTTACGTACAATGCAGTATCACTCAGCAGTGATATCTATGCCATCAGGCCCGTAGCAGAACAATGAGTGGATTCAGGTACGATGATTCTAACTGAAATAAGTCACACAGAAAAAGAAACATCATAAGATATCAGTAATACACGGAATGTAAACTTGGCTACACAGGAACTGAATTACAGAACAGAACAGGGTCTCAAATTTAGAAAACCAACTTATGCTTGTTTAAGGGTAAAGGTGAGTTGGGTTGCTGCATAAAACCAGAGATTGAAATGAGCACAGATAAAGTTCCTTAAGCCAAATATGGAATAGACAAGAGCTACTCCTTGCTCAACGAAATGGACTCAACACCGCATATTAAACGCCTAAGAATGTACCTGACTCTTAAGTATCTTAAAACCTATGGATTGCTATGTCTCCGAAAGAGAATCAAGCATGTGTACAGGGACATAAACGCAGCAGTGATAGGATTGGAGAGGTTCGGTGAGCAAATGAAGACCCTTTGAAGTCATATTGCATGGTACCCATTCCACGGGTTTCAACTACCCAGGTTTAAGGTATTCTTCCTTCAGCTAAAACATGCATGTGGAACCTAGAGTATGATCAACCATGTGATCGGGAGACGTGTTCAAATATGTCTCAGTTTTTGTACCCTGGTACTCGGGTGCAACATTCCAGACGCTTTACTAACACTCTCCCGACTTGGAGAGTCAGTCCCTTTAACCTCCTGTTTGGCCCAGTTTGCAATTTCTGCGGAAGATGAACAGGAATAGCGAGAACCAATGAGAGACTAGCTGGAGGTGTCTGGACGGGCAAATTTAACTCTCATTTCCCACCAGGAAGAGGAAATAACCAAAGGCTCAGCGTGCCGTGCCGGAACCAGATTAGGGCCTGAAGCCATCCTGCGGTGTTGCGGCCAGCTCACAAGAAAACGAGTTGAAGAAAGGAGCTCAGGGGCACTGTAATTCACAAACCTGCAGAGTTATAAATGACAACTATCGTCCAAAAATATACTGAAGTAAGGCTGCCAAGAGGACTTGAAAGCGGGGCAGAATTGCAGGAAACCGATTTCAGGAGGTAGACTGGAATTGCATTGAAAGCATAGGAAAAGAGGCAGAACGTCCACAATGATGCACTTGGCCAAAAAGGGCGTATGCGTTTTTTCCTGAATATATTCAGGAAAAAACGCATACGCCCTTTTTGGCCAACCAAGCAAGCTTGCAAAGGAAATCTGCACTACAATGAAGTCTCACTTCCCCCCGGTCAAAAGGGCCATCTGAAAAAAGTGTAAAATCCAGAAAGGCAGGACAGGCCATGGAGAACTGGGAGCCTTGTTATGCTGATGGGCGGGATGTAAACTGCCAACAGACACTCGGGAGAAGTGTATGGTGTTTCCTGAAACATCTAAAAAACAAAGCAACAGAGCCTAGGCCACTTCCACTTATGGTCCTATAGCTTAGGGAAATTAAAATCAAAAAGACACAGCCACCCCAATGTTTGGGACGCCTCTGTTTACAAGAACCTCGTTTACCGTACAAGTTCAATATCACAGAAAGTGAAAAATGGATAAAGAACTTGTGGTACTTACGTACAATGCAGTATCACTCAGCAGTGAAATCTATGCCATCAGGCCCGTAGCAGCACAATGAGTGGATTCAGGTACGATGATTCTAACTGAAATAAGTCACACAGAAAAAGAAACATCATAAGATATCAGTAATACACGGAATGTAAACTTGGCTACACAGGAACTGAATTACAGAACAGAACAGGGTCTCAAATTTAGAAAACCAACTTATGCTTGTTTAAAGGTAAAGGTGAGTTGGGTTGCTGCATAAAACCAGAGATTGAAATGAGCACAGATAAAGTTCCTTAAGCCAAATATGGAATAGACAAGAGCTACTCCTTGCTCAACGAAATGGACTCAACACCGCATATTAAACGCCTAAGAATGTACCTGACTCTTAAGTATCTTAAAACCTATGGATTGCTATGTCTCCGAAAGAGAATCAAGCATGTGTACAGGGACATAAACGCAGCAGTGATAGGATTGGAGAGGTTCGGTGAGCAAATGAAGACCCTTTGAAGTCATATTGCATGGTACCCATTCCACGGGTTTCAACTACCCAGGTTTAAGGTATTCTTCCTTCAGCTAAAACATGCATGTGGAACCTAGAGTATGATCAACCATGTGATCGGGAGACGTGTTCAAATATGTCTCAGTTTTTGTACCCTGGTACTCGGGTGCAACATTCCAGACGCTTTACTAACACTCTCCCGACTTGGAGAGTCAGTCCCTTTAACCTCCTGTTTGGCCCAGTTTGCAATTTCTGCGGAAGATGAACAGGAATAGCGAGAACCAATGAGAGACTAGCTGGAGGTGTCTGGACGGGCAAATTTAACTCTCATTTCCCACCAGGAAGAGGAAATAACCAAAGGCTCAGCGTGCCGTGCCGGAACCAGATTAGGGCCTGAAGCCATCCTGCGGTGTTGCGGCCAGCTCACAAGAAAACGAGTTGAAGAAAGGAGCTCAGGGGCACTGTAATTCACAAACCTGCAGAGTTATAAATGACAACTATCGTCCAAAAATATACTGAAGTAAGGCTGCCAAGAGGACTTGAAAGCGGGGCAGAATTGCAGGAAACCGATTTCAGGAGGTAGACTGGAATTGCATTGAAAGCATAGGAAAAGAGGCAGAACGTCCACAATGATGCACTTGGCCAAAAAGGGCGTATGCGTTTTTTCCTGAATATATTCAGGAAAAAACGCATACGCCCTTTTTGGCCAACCAAGCAAGCTTGCAAAGGAAATCTGCACTACAATGAAGTCTCACTTCCCCCCCCCCCCGGTCAAAAGGGCCATCTGAAAAAAGTGTAAAATCCAGAAAGGCAGGACAGGCCATGGAGAACTGGGAGCCTTGTTATGCTGATGGGCGGGATGTAAATTGCCAACAGACACTCGGGAGAAATGTATGGTGTTTCCTGAAACATCTAAAAAACAAAGCAACAGAGCCTAGGGCACTTCCACTTATGGTCCTATAGCTTAGGGAAATTAAAATCAAAAAGATACAGCCACCCCAATGTTTGGGACGCCTCTGTTTACAAGAACCTCGTTTACCGTACAAGTTCAATATCACAGAAAGTGAAAAATGGATAAAGAACTTGTGGTACTTACGTACAATGCAGTATCACTCAGCAGTGAAATCTATGTCATCAGGCCCGTAGCAGCACAATGAGTGGATTCAGGTACGATGATTCTAACTGAAATAAGTCACACAGAGAAAGAAACATCATAAGATATCAGTAATACACGGAATGTAAACTTGGCTACACAGGAACTGAATTACAGAACAGAACAGGGTCTCAAATTTAGAAAACCAACTTATGCTTGTTTAAGGGTAAAGGTGAGTTGGGGTGCTGCATAAAACCAGAGATTGAAATGAGCACAGATAAAGTTCCTTAAGCCAAATATGGAATAGACAAGAGCTACTCCTTGCTCAACGAAATGGACTCAACACCCCATATTAAACGCCTAAGAATGTACCTGACTCTTAAGTATCTTAAAACCTATGGATTGCTATGTCTCCGAAAGAGAATCAAGCATGTGTACAGGGACATAAATGCAGCAGTGATAGGATTGGAGAGGTTCGGTGAGCAAATGAAGACCCTTTGAAGTCATATTGCATGGTACCCATTCCACGGGTTTCAACTACCCAGGCTTAAGGTATTCTTCCTTCAGCTAAAACATGCATGTGGAACCTAGAGTATGATCAACCATGTGATCGGGAGACGTGTTCAAATATGTCTCAGTTTTCGTACCCTGGTACTCGGGTGCAACATTCCAGACGCATTACTAACACTCTCCCGACTTGGAGAGTCAGTCCCTTTAACCTCCTGTTTGGCCCAGTTTGCAATTTCTGCGGAAGATGAACAGGAATAGCGAGAACCAATGAGAGACTAGCTGGAGGTGTCTGGACGGGCAAATTTAACTCTCATTTCCCACCAGGAAGAGGAAATAACCAAAGGCTCAGTGTGCCGTGCCGGAACCAGATTAGGGCCTGAAGCCATCCTGCGGTGTTGCGGCCAGCTCACAGGAAAGCGAGTTGAAGAAAGGAGCTCAGGGGCACTGTAATTCACAAACCTGCAGAGTTATAAATGACAGCTATCGTCCAAAAATATACTGAAGTAAGGCTGCCAAGAGGACTTGAAAGCGGGGCAGAATTGCAGGAAACCGATTTCAGGAGGTAGACTGGAATTGCATTGAAAGCATAGGAAAAGAGGCAGAACGTCCACAATGATGCACTTGGCCAAAAAGGGCGTATGCGTTTTTTCCTGAATATATTCAGGAAAAAACGCATACGCCCTTTTTGGCCAACCAAGCAAGCTTGCAAAGGAAATCTGCACTACAATGAAGTCTCACTTCCCCCCGGTCAAAAGGGCCATCTGAAAAAAGTGTAAAATCCAGAAAGGCAGGACAGGCCATGGAGAACTGGGAGCCTTGTTATGCTGATGGGCGGGATGTAAATTGCCAACAGACACTCGGGAGAAGTGTATGGTGTTTCCTGAAACATCTAGAAAACAAAGCAACAGAGCCTAGGGCACTTCCACTTATGGTCCTATAGCTTAGGGAAATTAAAATCAAAAAGATACAGCCACCCCAATGTTTGGGACGCCTCTGTTTACAAGAACCTCGTTTACCGTACAAGTTCAATATCACAGAAAGTGAAAAATGGATAAAGAACTTGTGGTACTTACGTACAATGCAGTATCACTCAGCAGTGAAATCTATGTCATCAGGCCCGTAGCAGCACAATGAGTGGATTCAGGTACGATGATTCTAACTGAAATAAGTCACACAGAAAAAGAAACATCATAAGATATCAGTAATACACGGAATGTAAACTTGGCTACACAGGAACTGAATTACAGAACAGAACAGGGTCTCAAATTTAGAAAACCAACTTATGCTTGTTTAAGGGTAAAGGTGAGTTGGGGTGCTGCATAAAACCAGAGATTGAAATGAGCACAGATAAAGTTCCTTAAGCCAAATATGGAATAGACAAGAGCTACTCCTTGCTCAACGAAATGGACTCAACACCGCATATTAAACACCTAAGAATGTACCTGACTCTTAAGTATCTTAAAACCTATGGATTGCTATGTCTCCGAAAGAGAATCAAGCATGTGTACAGGGACATAAACGCAGCAGTGATAGGATTGGAGAGGTTCGGTGAGCAAATGAAGACCCTTTTAAGTCATATTGCATGGTACCCATTCCACGGGTTTCAACTACCCAGGTTTAAGGTATTCTTCCTTCAGCTAAAACATGCATGTGGAACCTAGAGTATGATCAACCATGTGATCGGGAGACGTGTTCAAATATGTCTCAGTTTTCGTACCCTGGTACTCGGGTGCAACATTCCAGACGCTTTACTAACACTCTCCCGACTTGGAGAGTCAGTCCCTTTAACCTCCTGTTTGGCCCAGTTTGCAATTTCTGCGGAAGATGAACAGGAATAGCGAGAACCAATGAGAGACTAGCTGGAGGTGTCTGGACGGGCAAATTTAACTCTCATTTCCCACCAGGAAGAGGAAATAACCAAAGGCTCAGCGTGCCGTGCCGGAACCAGATTAGGGCCTGAAGCCATCCTGCGGTGTTGCGGCCAGCTCACAAGAAAACGAGTTGAAGAAAGGAGCTCAGGGGCACTGTAATTCACAAACATGCAGAGTTATAAATGACAACTATCGTCCAAAAATATACTGAAGTAAGGCTGCCAAGAGGACTTGAAAGCGGGGCAGAATTGCAGGAAACCGATTTCAGGAGGTAGACTGGAATTGCATTGAAAGCATAGGAAAAGAGGCAGAACGTCCACAATGATGCACTTGGCCAAAAAGGGCGTATGCGTTTTTTCCTGAATATATTCAGGAAAAAACGCATACGCCCTTTTTGGCCAACCAAGCAAGCTTGCAAAGGAAATCTGCACTACAATGAAGTCTCACTTCCCCCCGGTCAAAAGGGCCATCTGAAAAAAGTGTAAAATCCAGAAAGGCAGGACAGGCCATGGAGAACTGGGAGCCTTGTTATGCTGATGGGCGGGATGTAAATTGCCAACAGACACTCGGGAGAAGTGTATGGTGTTTCCTGAAACATCTAGAAAACAAAGCAACAGAGCCTAGGGCACTTCCACTTATGGTCCTATAGCTTAGGGAAATTAAAATCAAAAAGATACAGCCACCCCAATGTTTGGGACGCCTCTGTTTACAAGAACCTCGTTTACCGTACAAGTTCAATATCACAGAAAGTGAAAAATGGATAAAGAACTTGTGGTACTTACGTACAATGCAGTATCACTCAGCAGTGAAATCTATGTCATCAGGCCCGTAGCAGCACAATGAGTGGATTCAGGTACGATGATTCTAACTGAAATAAGTCACACAGAAAAAGAAACATCATAAGATATCAGTAATACACGGAATGTAAACTTGGCTACACAGGAACTGAATTACAGAACAGAACAGGGTCTCAAATTTAGAAAACCAACTTATGCTTGTTTAAGGGTAAAGGTGAGTTGGGGTGCTGCATAAAACCAGAGATTGAAATGAGCACAGATAAAGTTCCTTAAGCCAAATATGGAATAGACAAGAGCTACTCCTTGCTCAACGAAATGGACTCAACACCGCATATTAAACACCTAAGAATGTACCTGACTCTTAAGTATCTTAAAACCTATGGATTGCTATGTCTCCGAAAGAGAATCAAGCATGTGTACAGGGACATAAACGCAGCAGTGATAGGATTGGAGAGGTTCGGTGAGCAAATGAAGACCCTTTTAAGTCATATTGCATGGTACCCATTCCACGGGTTTCAACTACCCAGGTTTAAGGTATTCTTCCTTCAGCTAAAACATGCATGTGGAACCTAGAGTATGATCAACCATGTGATCGGGAGACGTGTTCAAATATGTCTCAGTTTTCGTACCCTGGTACTCGGGTGCAACATTCCAGACGCTTTACTAACACTCTCCCGACTTGGAGAGTCAGTCCCTTTAACCTCCTGTTTGGCCCAGTTTGCAATTTCTGCGGAAGATGAACAGGAATAGCGAGAACCAATGAGAGACTAGCTGGAGGTGTCTGGACGGGCAAATTTAACTCTCATTTCCCACCAGGAAGAGGAAATAACCAAAGGCTCAGCGTGCCGTGCCAGAACCAGATTAGGGCCTGAAGCCATCCTGCGGTGTTGCGGCCAGCTCACAAGAAAACGAGTTGAAGAAAGGAGCTCAGGGGCACTGTAATTCACAAACATGCAGAGTTATAAATGACAACTATCGTCCAAAAATATACTGAAGTAAGGCTGCCAAGAGGACTTGAAAGCGGGGCAGAATTGCAGGAAACCGATTTCAGGAGGTAGACTGGAATTGCATTGAAAGCATAGGAAAAGAGGCAGAACGTCCACAATGATGCACTTGGCCAAAAAGGGCGTATGCGTTTTTTCCTGAATATATTCAGGAAAAAACGCATACGCCATTTTTGGCCAACCAAGCAAGCTTGCAAAGGAAATCTGCACTACAATGAAGTCTCACTTCCCCCCGGTCAAAAGGGCCATCTGAAAAAAGTGTAAAATCCAGAAAGGCAGGACAGGCCATGGAGAACTGGGAGCCTTGTTATGCTGATGGGCGGGATGTAAATTGCCAACAGACACTCGGGAGAAGTGTATGGTGTTTCCTGAATCATCTAAAAAACAAAGCAACAGAGCCTAGGCCACTTCCACTTATGGTCCTATAGCTTAGGGAAATTAAAATCAAAAAGACACAGCCACCCCAATGTTTGGGACGCCTCTGTTTACAAGAACCTCGTTTACCGTACAAGTTCAATATCACAGAAAGTGAAAAATGGATAAAGAACTTGTGGTACTTACGTACAATGCAGTATCACTCAGCAGTGAAATCTATGCCATCAGGCCCGTAGCAGCACAATGAGTGGATTCAGGTACGATGATTCTAACTGAAATAAGTCACACAGAAAAAGAAACATCATAAGATATCAGTAATACACGGAATGTAAACTTGGCTACACAGGAACTGAATTACAGAACAGAACAGGGTCTCAAATTTAGAAAACCAACTTATGCTTGTTTAAAGGTAAAGGTGAGTTGGGTTGCTGCATAAAACCAGAGATTGAAATGAGCACAGATAAAGTTCCTTAAGCCAAATATGGAATAGACAAGAGCTACTCCTTGCTCAACGAAATGGACTCAACACCGCATATTAAACGCCTAAGAATGTACCTGACTCTTAAGTATCTTAAAACCTATGGATTGCTATGTCTCCGAAAGAGAATCAAGCATGTGTACAGGGACATAAACGCAGCAGTGATAGGATTGGAGAGGTTCGGTGAGCAAATGAAGACCCTTTGAAGTCATATTGCATGGTACCCATTCCACGGGTTTCAACTACCCAGGTTTAAGGTATTCTTCCTTCAGCTAAAACATGCATGTGGAACCTAGAGTATGATCAACCATGTGATCGGGAGACGTGTTCAAATATGTCTCAGTTTTTGTACCCTGGTACTCGGGTGCAACATTCCAGACGCTTTACTAACACTCTCCCGACTTGGAGAGTCAGTCCCTTTAACCTCCTGTTTGGCCCAGTTTGCAATTTCTGCGGAAGATGAACAGGAATAGCGAGAACCAATGAGAGACTAGCTGGAGGTGTCTGGACGGGCAAATTTAACTCTCATTTCCCACCAGGAAGAGGAAATAACCAAAGGCTCAGCGTGCCGTGCCGGAACCAGATTAGGGCCTGAAGCCATCCTGCGGTGTTGCGGCCAGCTCACAAGAAAACGAGTTGAAGAAAGGAGCTCAGTGGCACTGTAATTCACAAACCTGCAGAGTTATAAATGACAACTATCGTCCAAAAATATACTGAAGTAAGGCTGCCAAGAGGACTTGAAAGCGGGGCAGAATTGCAGGAAACCGATTTCAGGAGGTAGACTGGAATTGCATTGAAAGCATAGGAAAAGAGGCAGAACGTCCACAATGATGCACTTGGCCAAAAAGGGCGTATGCGTTTTTTCCTGAATATATTCAGGAAAAAACGCATACGCCCTTTTTGGCCAACCAAGCAAGCTTGCAAAGGAAATCTGCACTACAATGAAGTCTCACTTCCCCCCGGTCAAAAGGGCCATCTGAAAAAAGTGTAAAATCCAGAAAGGCAGGACAGGCCATGGAGAACTGGGAGCCTTGTTATGCTGATGGGCGGGATGTAAACTGCCAACAGACACTCGGGAGAAGTGTATGGTGTTTCCTGAAACATCTAAAAAACAAAGCAACAGAGCCTAGGCCACTTCCACTTATGGTCCTATAGCTTAGGGAAATTAAAATCAAAAAGACACAGCCACCCCAATGTTTGGGACGCCTCTGTTTACAAGAACCTCGTTTACCGTACAAGTTCAATATCACAGAAAGTGAAAAATGGATAAAGAACTTGTGGTACTTACGTACAATGCAGTATCACTCAGCAGTGAAATCTATGCCATCAGGCCCGTAGCAGCACAATGAGTGGATTCAGGTACGATGATTCTAACTGAAATAAGTCACACAGAAAAAGAAACATCATAAGATATCAGTAATACACGGAATGTAAACTTGGCTACACAGGAACTGAATTACAGAACAGAACAGGGTCTCAAATTTAGAAAACCAACTTATGCTTGTTTAAAGGTAAAGGTGAGTTGGGGTGCTGCATAAAACCAGAGATTGAAATGAGCACAGATAAAGTTCCTTAAGCCAAATATGGAATAGACAAGAGCTACTCCTTGCTCAACGAAATGGACTCAACACCGCATATTAAACGCCTAAGAATGTACCTGACTCTTAAGTATCTTAAAACCTATGGATTGCTATGTCTCCGAAAGAGAATCAAGCATGTGTACAGGGACATAAACGCAGCAGTGATAGGATTGGAGAGGTTCGGTGAGCAAATGAAGACCCTTTGAAGTCATATTGCATGGTACCCATTCCACGGGTTTCAACTACCCAGGTTTAAGGTATTCTTCCTTCAGCTAAAACATGCATGTGGAACCTAGAGTATGATCAACCATGTGATCGGGAGACGTGTTCAAATATGTCTCAGTTTTTGTACCCTGGTACTCGGGTGCAACATTCCAGACGCTTTACTAACACTCTCCCGACTTGGAGAGTCAGTCCCTTTAACCTCCTGTTTGGCCCAGTTTGCAATTTCTGCGGAAGATGAACAGGAATAGCGAGAACCAATGAGAGACTAGCTGGAGGTGTCTGGACGGGCAAATTTAACTCTCATTTCCCACCAGGAAGAGGAAATAACCAAAGGCTCAGCGTGCCGTGCCGGAACCAGATTAGGGCCTGAAGCCATCCTGCCGTGTTGCGGCCAGCTCACAAGAAAACGAGTTGAAGAAAGGAGCTCAGGGGCACTGTAATTCACAAACCTGCAGAGTTATAAATGACAACTATCGTCCAAAAATATACTGAAGTAAGGCTGCCAAGAGGACTTGAAAGCGGGGCAGAATTGCAGGAAACCGATTTCAGGAGGTAGACTGGAATTGCATTGAAAGCATAGGAAAAGAGGCAGAACGTCCACAATGATGCACTTGGCCAAAAAGGGCGTATGCGTTTTTTCCTGAATATATTCAGGAAAAAACGCATACGCCCTTTTTGGCCAACCAAGCAAGCTTGCAAAGGAAATCTGCACTACAATGAAGTCTCACTTCCCCCCCGCCCCCGGTCAAAAGGGCCATCTGAAAAAAGTGTAAAATCCAGAAAGGCAGGACAGGCCATGGAGAACTGGGAGCCTTGTTATGCTGATGGGCGGGATGTAAATTGCCAACAGACACTCGGGAGAAGTGTATGGTGTTTCCTGAAACATCTAAAAAACAAAGCAACAGAGCCTAGGGCACTTCCACTTATGGTCCTATAGCTTAGGGAAATTAAAATCAAAAAGATACAGCCACCCCAATGTTTGGGACGCCTCTGTTTACAAGAACCTCGTTTACCGTACAAGTTCAATATCACAGAAAGTGAAAAATGGATAAAGAACTTGTGGTACTTACGTACAATGCAGTATCACTCAGCAGTGAAATCTATGTCATCAGGCCCGTAGCAGCACAATGAGTGGATTCAGGTACGATGATTCTAACTGAAATAAGTCACACAGAGAAAGAAACATCATAAGATATCAGTAATACACGGAATGTAAACTTGGCTACACAGGAACTGAATTACAGAACAGAACAGGGTCTCAAATTTAGAAAACCAACTTATGCTTGTTTAAGGGTAAAGGTGAGTTGGGGTGCTGCATAAAACCAGAGATTGAAATGAGCACAGATAAAGTTCCTTAAGCCAAATATGGAATAGACAAGAGCTACTCCTTGCTCAACGAAATGGACTCAACACCCCATATTAAACGCCTAAGAATGTACCTGACTCTTAAGTATCTTAAAACCTATGGATTGCTATGTCTCCGAAAGAGAATCAAGCATGTGTACAGGGACATAAACGCAGCAGTGATAGGATTGGAGAGGTTCGGTGAGCAAATGAAGACCCTTTGAAGTCATATTGCATGGTACCCATTCCACGGGTTTCAACTACCCAGGCTTAAGGTATTCTTCCTTCAGCTAAAACATGCATGTGGAACCTAGAGTATGATCAACCATGTGATCGGGAGACGTGTTCAAATATGTCTCAGTTTTCGTACCCTGGTACTCGGGTGCAACATTCCAGACGCTTTACTAACACTCTCCCGACTTGGAGAGTCAGTCCCTTTAACCTCCTGTTTGGCCCAGTTTGCAATTTCTGCGGAAGATGAACAGGAATAGCGAGAACCAATGAGAGACTAGCTGGAGGTGTCTGGACGGGCAAATTTAACTCTCATTTCCCACCAGGAAGAGGAAATAACCAAAGGCTCAGCGTGCCGTGCCGGAACCAGATTAGGGCCTGAAGCCATCCTGCGGTGTTGCGGCCAGCTCACAGGAAAGCGAGTTGAAGAAAGGAGCTCAGGGGCACTGTAATTCACAAACCTGCAGAGTTATAAATGACAGCTATCGTCCAAAAATATACTGAAGTAAGGCTGCCAAGAGGACTTGAAAGCGGGGCAGAATTGCAGGAAACCGATTTCAGGAGGTAGACTGGAATTGCATTGAAAGCATAGGAAAAGAGGCAGAACGTCCACAATGATGCACTTGGCCAAAAAGGGCGTATGCGTTTTTTCCTGAATATATTCAGGAAAAAACGCATACGCCCTTTTTGGCCAACCAAGCAAGCTTGCAAAGGAAATCTGCACTACAATGAAGTCTCACTTCCCCCCGGTCAAAAGGGCCATCTGAAAAAAGTGTAAAATCCAGAAAGGCAGGACAGGCCATGGAGAACTGGGAGCCTTGTTATGCTGATGGGCGGGATGTAAATTGCCAACAGACACTCGGGAGAAGTGTATGGTGTTTCCTGAAACATCTAGAAAACAAAGCAACAGAGCCTAGGGCACTTCCACGTATGGTCCTATAGCTTAGGGAAATTAAAATCAAAAAGATACAGCCACCCCAATGTTTGGGACGCCTCTGTTTACAAGAACCTCGTTTACCGTACAAGTTCAATATCACAGAAAGTGAAAAATGGATAAAGAACTTGTGGTACTTACGTACAATGCAGTATCACTCAGCAGTGAAATCTATGTCATCAGGCCCGTAGCAGCACAATGAGTGGATTCAGGTACGATGATTCTAACTGAAATAAGTCACACAGAAAAAGAAACATCATAAGATATCAGTAATACACGGAATGTAAACTTGGCTACACAGGAACTGAATTACAGAACAGAACAGGGTCTCAAATTTAGAAAACCAACTTATGCTTGTTTAAGGGTAAAGGTGAGTTGGGGTGCTGCATAAAACCAGAGATTGAAATGAGCACAGATAAAGTTCCTTAAGCCAAATATGGAATAGACAAGAGCTACTCCTTGCTCAACGAAATGGACTCAACACCGCATATTAAACACCTAAGAATGTACCTGACTCTTAAGTATCTTAAAACCTATGGATTGCTATGTCTCCGAAAGAGAATCAAGCATGTGTACAGGGACATAAACGCAGCAGTGATAGGATTGGAGAGGTTCGGTGAGCAAATGAAGACCCTTTGAAGTCATATTGCATGGTACCCATTCCACGGGTTTCAACTACCCAGGTTTAAGGTATTCTTCCTTCAGCTAAAACATGCATGTGGAACCTAGAGTATGATCAACCATGTGATCGGGAGACGTGTTCAAATATGTCTCAGTTTTCGTACCCTGGTACTCGGGTGCAACATTCCAGACGCTTTACTAACACTCTCCCGACTTGGAGAGTCAGTCCCTTTAACCTCCTGTTTGGCCCAGTTTGCAATTTCTGCGGAAGATGAACAGGAATAGCGAGAACCAATGAGAGACTAGCTGGAGGTGTCTGGACGGGCAAATTTAACTCTCATTTCCCACCAGGAAGAGGAAATAACCAAAGGCTCAGCGTGCCGTGCCGGAACCAGATTAGGGCCTGAAGCCATCCTGCGGTGTTGCGGCCAGCTCACAAGAAAGCGAGTTGAAGAAAGGAGCTCAGGGGCACTGTAATTCACAAACCTGCAGAGTTATAAATGACAGCTATCGTCCAAAAATATACTGAAGTAAGGCTGCCAAGAGGACTTGAAAGCGGGGCAGAATTGCAGGAAACCGATTTCAGGAGGTAGACTGGAATTGCATTGAAAGCATAGGAAAAGAGGCAGAACGTCCACAATGATGCACTTGGCCAAAAAGGGCGTATGCGTTTTTTCCTGAATATATTCAGGAAAAAACGCATACGCCCTTTTTGGCCAACCAAGCAAGCTTGCAAAGGAAATCTGCACTACAATGAAGTCTCACTTCCCCCCCCCCAGGTCAAAAGGGCCATCTGAAAAAAGTGTAAAATCCAGAAAGGCAGGACAGGCCATGGAGAACTGGGAGCCTTGTTATGCTGATGGGCGGGATGTAAATTGCCAACAGACACTCGGGAGAAGTGTATGGTGTTTCCTGAAACATCTAAAAAACAAAGCAACAGAGCCTAGGGCACTTCCACTTATGGTCCTATAGCTTAGGGAAATTAAAATCAAAAAGATACAGCCACCCCAATGTTTGGGACGCCTCTGTTTACAAGAACCTCGTTTACCGTACAAGTTCAATATCACAGAAAGTGAAAAATGGATAAAGAACTTGTGGTACTTACGTACAATGCAGTATCACTCAGCAGTGAAATCTATGTCATCAGGCCCGTAGCAGCACAATGAGTGGATTCAGGTACGATGATTCTAACTGAAATAAGTCACACAGAGAAAGAAACATCATAAGATATCAGTAATACACGGAATGTAAACTTGGCTACACAGGAACTGAATTACAGAACAGAACAGGGTCTCAAATTTAGAAAACCAACTTATGCTTGTTTAAGGGTAAAGGTGAGTTGGGGTGCTGCATAAAACCAGAGATTGAAATGAGCACAGATAAAGTTCCTTAAGCCAAATATGGAATAGACAAGAGCTACTCCTTGCTCAACGAAATGGACTCAACACCCCATATTAAACGCCTAAGAATGTACCTGACTCTTAAGTATCTTAAAACCTATGGATTGCTATGTCTCCGAAAGAGAATCAAGCATGTGTACAGGGACATAAACGCAGCAGTGATAGGATTGGAGAGGTTCGGTGAGCAAATGAAGACCCTTTGAAGTCATATTGCATGGTACCCATTCCACGGGTTTCAACTACCCAGGTTTAAGGTATTCTTCCTTCAGCTAAAACATGCATGTGGAACCTAGAGTATGATCAACCATGTGATCGGGAGACGTGTTCAAATATGTCTCAGTTTTCGTACCCTGGTACTCGGGTGCAACATTCCAGACGCTTTACTAACACTCTCCCGACTTGGAGAGTCAGTCCCTTTAACCTCCTGTTTGGCCCAGTTTGCAATTTCTGCGGAAGATGAACAGGAATAGCGAGAACCAATGAGAGACTAGCTGGAGGTGTCTGGACGGGCAAATTTAACTCTCATTTCCCACCAGGAAGAGGAAATAACCAAAGGCTCAGCGTGCCGTGCCGGAACCAGATTAGGGCCTGAAGCCATCCTGCGGTGTTGCGGCCAGCTCACAAGAAAGCGAGTTGAAGAAAGGAGCTCAGGGGCACTGTAATTCACAAACCTGCAGAGTTATAAATGACAGCTATCGTCCAAAAATATACTGAAGTAAGGCTGCCAAGAGGACTTGAAAGCGGGGCAGAATTGCAGGAAACCGATTTCAGGAGGTAGACTGGAATTGCATTGAAAGCATAGGAAAAGAGGCAGAACGTCCACAATGATGCACTTGGCCAAAAAGGGCGTATGCGTTTTTTCCTGAATATATTCAGGAAAAAACGCATACGCCCTTTTTGGCCAACCAAGCAAGCTTGCAAAGGAAATCTGCACTACAATGAAGTCTCACTTCCCCCCCCCCCCCGGTCAAAAGGGCCATCTGAAAAAAGTGTAAAATCCAGAAAGGCAGGACAGGCCATGGAGAACTGGGAGCCTTGTTATGCTGATGGGCGGGATGTAAATTGCCAACAGACACTCGGGAGAAGTGTATGGTGTTTCCTGAAACATCTAAAAAACAAAGCAACAGAGCCTAGGGCACTTCCACTTATGGTCCTATAGCTTAGGGAAATTAAAATCAAAAAGATACAGCCACCCCAATGTTTGGGACGCCTCTGTTTACAAGAACCTCGTTTACCGTACAAGTTCAATATCACAGAAAGTGAAAAATGGATAAAGAACTTGTGGTACTTACGTACAATGCAGTATCACTCAGCAGTGAAATCTATGCCATCAGGCCCGTAGCAGCACAATGAGTGGATTCAGGTACGATGATTCTAACTGAAATAAGTCACACAGAGAAAGAAACATCATAAGATATCAGTAATACACGGAATGTAAACTTGGCTACACAGGAACTGAATTACAGAACAGAACAGGGTCTCAAATTTAGAAAACCAACTTATGCTTGTTTAAGGGTAAAGGTGAGTTGGGGTGCTGCATAAAACCAGAGATTGAAATGAGCACAGATAAAGTTCCTTAAGCCAAATATGGAATAGACAAGAGCTACTCCTTGCTCAACGAAATGGACTCAACACCGCATATTAAACGCCTAAGAATGTACCTGACTCTTAAGTATCTTAAAACCTATGGATTGCTATGTCTCCGAAAGAGAATCAAGCATGTGTACAGGGACATAAACGCAGCAGTGATAGGATTGGAGAGGTTCGGTGAGCAAATGAAGACCCTTTGAAGTCATATTGCATGGTACCCATTCCACGGGTTTCAACTACCCAGGCTTAAGGTATTCTTCCTTCAGCTAAAACATGCATGTGGAACCTAGAGTATGATCAACCATGTGATCGGGAGACGTGTTCAAATATGTCTCAGTTTTCGTACCCTGGTACTCGGGTGCAACATTCCAGACGCTTTACTAACACTCTCCCGACTTGGAGAGTCAGTCCCTTTAACCTCCTGTTTGGCCCAGTTTGCAATTTCTGCGGAAGATGAACAGGAATAGCGAGAACCAATGAGAGACTAGCTGGAGGTGTCTGGACGGGCAAATTTAACTCTCATTTCCCACCAGGAAGAGGAAATAACCAAAGGCTCAGCGTGCCGTGCCGGAACCAGATTAGGGCCTGAAGCCATCCTGCGGTGTTGCGGCCAGCTCACAGGAAAGCGAGTTGAAGAAAGGAGCTCAGGGGCACTGTAATTCACAAACCTGCAGAGTTATAAATGACAGCTATCGTCCAAAAATATACTGAAGTAAGGCTGCCAAGAGGACTTGAAAGCGGGGCAGAATTGCAGGAAACCGATTTCAGGAGGTAGACTGTAATTGCATTGAAAGCATAGGAAAAGAGGCAGAACGTCCACAATGATGCACTTGGCCAAAAAGGGCGTATGCGTTTTTTCCTGAATATATTCAGGAAAAAACGCATACGCCCTTTTTGGCCAACCAAGCAAGCTTGCAAAGGAAATCTGCACTACAATGAAGTCTCACTTCCCCCCGGTCAAAAGGGCCATCTGAAAAAAGTGTAAAATCCAGAAAGGCAGGACAGGCCATGGAGAACTGGGAGCCTTGTTATGCTGATGGGCGGGATGTAAATTGCCAACAGACACTCGGGAGAAGTGTATGGTGTTTCCTGAAACATCTAGAAAACAAAGCAACAGAGCCTAGGGCACTTCCACGTATGGTCCTATAGCTTAGGGAAATTAAAATCAAAAAGATACAGCCACCCCAATGTTTGGGACGCCTCTGTTTACAAGAACCTCGTTTACCGTACAAGTTCAATATCACAGAAAGTGAAAAATGGATAAAGAACTTGTGGTACTTACGTACAATGCAGTATCACTCAGCAGTGAAATCTATGTCATCAGGCCCGTAGCAGCACAATGAGTGGATTCAGGTACGATGATTCTAACTGAAATAAGTCACACAGAAAAAGAAACATCATAAGATATCAGTAATACACGGAATGTAAACTTGGCTACACAGGAACTGAATTACAGAACAGAACAGGGTCTCAAATTTAGAAAACCAACTTATGCTTGTTTAAGGGTAAAGGTGAGTTGGGGTGCTGCATAAAACCAGAGATTGAAATGAGCACAGATAAAGTTCCTTAAGCCAAATATGGAATAGACAAGAGCTACTCCTTGCTCAACGAAATGGACTCAACACCGCATATTAAACACCTAAGAATGTACCTGACTCTTAAGTATCTTAAAACCTATGGATTGCTATGTCTCCGAAAGAGAATCAAGCATGTGTACAGGGACATAAACGCAGCAGTGATAGGATTGGAGAGGTTCGGTGAGCAAATGAAGACCCTTTGAAGTCATATTGCATGGTACCCATTCCACGGGTTTCAACTACCCAGGTTTAAGGTATTCTTCCTTCAGCTAAAACATGCATGTGGAACCTAGAGTATGATCAACCATGTGATCGGGAGACGTGTTCAAATATGTCTCAGTTTTCGTACCCTGGTACTCGGGTGCAACATTCCAGACGCTTTACTAACACTCTCCCGACTTGGAGAGTCAGTCCCTTTAACCTCCTGTTTGGCCCAGTTTGCAATTTCTGCGGAAGATGAACAGGAATAGCGAGAACCAATGAGAGACTAGCTGGAGGTGTCTGGACGGGCAAATTTAACTCTCATTTCCCACCAGGAAGAGGAAATAACCAAAGGCTCAGCGTGCCGTGCCGGAACCAGATTAGGGCCTGAAGCCATCCTGCGGTGTTGCGGCCAGCTCACAAGAAAACGAGTTGAAGAAAGGAGCTCAGGGGCACTGTAATTCACAAACCTGCAGAGTTATAAATGACAACTATCGTCCAAAAATATACTGAAGTAAGGCTGCCAAGAGGACTTGAAAGCGGGGCAGAATTGCAGGAAACCGATTTCAGGAGGTAGACTGGAATTGCATTGAAAGCATAGGAAAAGAGGCAGAACGTCCACAATGATGCACTTGGCCAAAAAGGGCGTATGCGTTTTTTCCTGAATATATTCAGGAAAAAACGCATACGCCCTTTTTGGCCAACCAAGCAAGCTTGCAAAGGAAATCTGCACTACAATGAAGTCTCACTTCCCCCCCCCCAGGTCAAAAGGGCCATCTGAAAAAAGTGTAAAATCCAGAAAGGCAGGACAGGCCATGGAGAACTGGGAGCCTTGTTATGCTGATGGGCGGGATGTAAATTGCCAACAGACACTCGGGAGAAGTGTATGGTGTTTCCTGAAACATCTAAAAAACAAAGCAACAGAGCCTAGGGCACTTCCACTTATGGTCCTATAGCTTAGGGAAATTAAAATCAAAAAGATACAGCCACCCCAATGTTTGGGACGCCTCTGTTTACAAGAACCTCGTTTACCGTACAAGTTCAATATCACAGAAAGTGAAAAATGGATAAAGAACTTGTGGTACTTACGTACAATGCAGTATCACTCAGCAGTGAAATCTATGTCATCAGGCCCGTAGCAGCACAATGAGTGGATTCAGGTACGATGATTCTAACTGAAATAAGTCACACAGAGAAAGAAACATCATAAGATATCAGTAATACACGGAATGTAAACTTGGCTACACAGGAACTGAATTACAGAACAGAACAGGGTCTCAAATTTAGAAAACCAACTTATGCTTGTTTAAGGGTAAAGGTGAGTTGGGGTGCTGCATAAAACCAGAGATTGAAATGAGCACAGATAAAGTTCCTTAAGCCAAATATGGAATAGACAAGAGCTACTCCTTGCTCAACGAAATGGACTCAACACCCCATATTAAACGCCTAAGAATGTACCTGACTCTTAAGTATCTTAAAACCTATGGATTGCTATGTCTCCGAAAGAGAATCAAGCATGTGTACAGGGACATAAACGCAGCAGTGATAGGATTGGAGAGGTTCGGTGAGCAAATGAAGACCCTTTGAAGTCATATTGCATGGTACCCATTCCACGGGTTTCAACTACCCAGGTTTAAGGTATTCTTCCTTCAGCTAAAACATGCATGTGGAACCTAGAGTATGATCAACCATGTGATCGGGAGACGTGTTCAAATATGTCTCAGTTTTCGTACCCTGGTACTCGGGTGCAACATTCCAGACGCTTTACTAACACTCTCCCGACTTGGAGAGTCAGTCCCTTTAACCTCCTGTTTGGCCCAGTTTGCAATTTCTGCGGAAGATGAACAGGAATAGCGAGAACCAATGAGAGACTAGCTGGAGGTGTCTGGACGGGCAAATTTAACTCTCATTTCCCACCAGGAAGAGGAAATAACCAAAGGCTCAGCGTGCCGTGCCGGAACCAGATTAGGGCCTGAAGCCATCCTGCGGTGTTGCGGCCAGCTCACAAGAAAGCGAGTTGAAGAAAGGAGCTCAGGGGCACTGTAATTCACAAACCTGCAGAGTTATAAATGACAGCTATCGTCCAAAAATATACTGAAGTAAGGCTGCCAAGAGGACTTGAAAGCGGGGCAGAATTGCAGGAAACCGATTTCAGGAGGTAGACTGGAATTGCATTGAAAGCATAGGAAAAGAGGCAGAACGTCCACAATGATGCACTTGGCCAAAAAGGGCGTATGCGTTTTTTCCTGAATATATTCAGGAAAAAACGCATACGCCCTTTTTGGCCAACCAAGCAAGCTTGCAAAGGAAATCTGCACTACAATGAAGTCTCACTTCCCCCCCCCCCCCCGGTCAAAAGGGCCATCTGAAAAAAGTGTAAAATCCAGAAAGGCAGGACAGGCCATGGAGAACTGGGAGCCTTGTTATGCTGATGGGCGGGATGTAAATTGCCAACAGACACTCGGGAGAAGTGTATGGTGTTTCCTGAAACATCTAAAAAACAAAGCAACAGAGCCTAGGGCACTTCCACTTATGGTCCTATAGCTTAGGGAAATTAAAATCAAAAAGATACAGCCACCCCAATGTTTGGGACGCCTCTGTTTACAAGAACCTCGTTTACCGTACAAGTTCAATATCACAGAAAGTGAAAAATGGATAAAGAACTTGTGGTACTTACGTACAATGCAGTATCACTCAGCAGTGAAATCTATGCCATCAGGCCCGTAGCAGCACAATGAGTGGATTCAGGTACGATGATTCTAACTGAAATAAGTCACACAGAGAAAGAAACATCATAAGATATCAGTAATACACGGAATGTAAACTTGGCTACACAGGAACTGAATTACAGAACAGAACAGGGTCTCAAATTTAGAAAACCAACTTATGCTTGTTTAAGGGTAAAGGTGAGTTGGGGTGCTGCATAAAACCAGAGATTGAAATGAGCACAGATAAAGTTCCTTAAGCCAAATATGGAATAGACAAGAGCTACTCCTTGCTCAACGAAATGGACTCAACACCGCATATTAAACGCCTAAGAATGTACCTGACTCTTAAGTATCTTAAAACCTATGGATTGCTATGTCTCCGAAAGAGAATCAAGCATGTGTACAGGGACATAAACGCAGCAGTGATAGGATTGGAGAGGTTCGGTGAGCAAATGAAGACCCTTTGAAGTCATATTGCATGGTACCCATTCCACGGGTTTCAACTACCCAGGTTTAAGGTATTCTTCCTTCAGCTAAAACATGCATGTGGAACCTAGAGTATGATCAACCATGTGATCGGGAGACGTGTTCAAATATGTCTCAGTTTTCGTACCCTGGTACTCGGGTGCAACATTCCAGACGCTTTACTAACACTCTCCCGACTTGGAGAGTCAGTCCCTTTAACCTCCTGTTTGGCCCAGTTTGCAATTTCTGCGGAAGATGAACAGGAATAGCGAGAACCAATGAGAGACTAGCTGGAGGTGTCTGGACGGGCAAATTTAACTCTCATTTCCCACCAGGAAGAGGAAATAACCAAAGGCTCAGCGTGCCGTGCCGGAACCAGATTAGGGCCTGAAGCCATCCTGCGGTGTTGCGGCCAGCTCACAAGAAAGCGAGTTGAAGAAAGGAGCTCAGGGGCACTGTAATTCACAAACCTGCAGAGTTATAAATGACAGCTATCGTCCAAAAATATACTGAAGTAAGGCTGCCAAGAGGACTTGAAAGCGGGGCAGAATTGCAGGAAACCGATTTCAGGAGGTAGACTGGAATTGCATTGAAAGCATAGGAAAAGAGGCAGAACGTCCACAATGATGCACTTGGCCAAAAAGGGCGTATGCGTTTTTTCCTGAATATATTCAGGAAAAAACGCATACGCCCTTTTTGGCCAACCAAGCAAGCTTGCAAAGGAAATCTGCACTACAATGAAGTCTCACTTCCCCCCGGTCAAAAGGGCCATCTGAAAAAAGTGTAAAATCCAGAAAGGCAGGACAGGCCATGGAGAACTGGGAGCCTTGTTATGCTGATGGGCGGGATGTAAATTGCCAACAGACACTCGGGAGAAGTGTATGGTGTTTCCTGAAACATCTAAAAAACAAAGCAACAGAGCCTAGGGCACTTCCACTTATGGTCCTATAGCTTAGGGAAATTAAAATCAAAAAGATACAGCCACCCCAATGTTTGGGACGCCTCTGTTTACAAGAACCTCGTTTACCGTACAAGTTCAATATCACAGAAAGTGAAAAATGGATAAAGAACTTGTGGTACTTACGTACAATGCAGTATCACTCAGCAGTGAAATCTATGTCATCAGGCCCGTAGCAGCACAATGAGTGGATTCAGGTACGATGATTCTAACTGAAATAAGTCACACAGAAAAAGAAACATCATAAGATATCAGTAATACACGGAATGTAAACTTGGCTACACAGGAACTGAATTACAGAACAGAACAGGGTCTCAAATTTAGAAAACCAACTTATGCTTGTTTAAGGGTAAAGGTGAGTTGGGGTGCTGCATAAAACCAGAGATTGAAATGAGCACAGATAAAGTTCCTTAAGCCAAATATGGAATAGACAAGAGCTACTCCTTGCTCAACGAAATGGACTCAACACCCCATATTAAACGCCTAAGAATGTACCTGACTCTTAAGTATCTTAAAACCTATGGATTGCTATGTCTCCGAAAGAGAATCAAGCATGTGTACAGGGACATAAACGCAGCAGTGATAGGATTGGAGAGGTTCGGTGAGCAAATGAAGACCCTTTGAAGTCATATTGCATGGTACCCATTCCACGGGTTTCAACTACCCAGGTTTAAGGTATTCTTCCTTCAGCTAAAACATGCATGTGGAACCTAGAGTATGATCAACCATGTGATCGGGAGACGTGTTCAAATATGTCTCAGTTTTCGTACCCTGGTACTCGGGTGCAACATTCCAGACGCTTTACTAACACTCTCCCGACTTGGAGAGTCAGTCCCTTTAACCTCCTGTTTGGCCCAGTTTGCAATTTCTGCGGAAGATGAACAGGAATAGCGAGAACCAATGAGAGACTAGCTGGAGGTGTCTGGACGGGCAAATTTAACTCTCATTTCCCACCAGGAAGAGGAAATAACCAAAGGCTCAGCGTGCCGTGCCGGAACCAGATTAGGGCCTGAAGCCATCCTGCGGTGTTGCGGCCAGCTCACAAGAAAGCGAGTTGAAGAAAGGAGCTCAGGGGCACTGTAATTCACAAACCTGCAGAGTTATAAATGACAGCTATCGTCCAAAAATATACTGAAGTAAGGCTGCCAAGAGGACTTGAAAGCGGGGCAGAATTGCAGGAAACCGATTTCAGGAGGTAGACTGGAATTGCATTGAAAGCATAGGAAAAGAGGCAGAACGTCCACAATGATGCACTTGGCCAAAAAGGGCGTATGCGTTTTTTCCTGAATATATTCAGGAAAAAACGCATACGCCCTTTTTGGCCAACCAAGCAAGCTTGCAAAGGAAATCTGCACTACAATGAAGTCTCACTTCCCCCCGGTCAAAAGGGCCATCTGAAAAAAGTGTAAAATCCAGAAAGGCAGGACAGGCCATGGAGAACTGGGAGCCTTGTTATGCTGATGGGCGGGATGTAAATTGCCAACAGACACTCGGGAGAAGTGTATGGTGTTTCCTGAAACATCTAAAAAACAAAGCAACAGAGCCTAGGGCACTTCCACTTATGGTCCTATAGCTTAGGGAAATTAAAATCAAAAAGATACAGCCACCCCAATGTTTGGGACGCCTCTGTTTACAAGAACCTCGTTTACCGTACAAGTTCAATATCACAGAAAGTGAAAAATGGATAAAGAACTTGTGGTACTTACGTACAATGCAGTATCACTCAGCAGTGAAATCTATGCCATCAGGCCCGTAGCAGCACAATGAGTGGATTCAGGTACGATGATTCTAACTGAAATAAGTCACACAGAAAAAGAAACATCATAAGATATCAGTAATACACGGAATGTAAACTTGGCTACACAGGAACTGAATTACAGAACAGAACAGGGTCTCAAATTTAGAAAACCAACTTATGCTTGTTTAAGGGTAAAGGTGAGTTGGGGTGCTGCATAAAACCAGAGATTGAAATGAGCACAGATAAAGTTCCTTAAGCCAAATATGGAATAGACAAGAGCTACTCCTTGCTCAACGAAATGGACTCAACACCGCATATTAAACGCCTAAGAATGTACCTGACTCTTAAGTATCTTAAAACCTATGGATTGCTATGTCTCCGAAAGAGAATCAAGCATGTGTACAGGGACATAAACGCAGCAGTGATAGGATTGGAGAGGTTCGGTGAGCAAATGAAGACCCTTTGAAGTCATATTGCATGGTACCCATTCCACGGGTTTCAACTACCCAGGTTTAAGGTATTCTTCCTTCAGCTAAAACATGCATGTGGAACCTAGAGTATGATCAACCATGTGATCGGGAGACGTGTTCAAATATGTCTCAGTTTTCGTACCCTGGTACTCGGGTGCAACATTCCAGACGCTTTACTAACACTCTCCCGACTTGGAGAGTCAGTCCCTTTAACCTCCTGTTTGGCCCAGTTTGCAATTTCTGCGGAAGATGAACAGGAATAGCGAGAACCAATGAGAGACTAGCTGGAGGTGTCTGGACGGGCAAATTTAACTCTCATTTCCCACCAGGAAGAGGAAATAACCAAAGGCTCAGCGTGCCGTGCCGGAACCAGATTAGGGCCTGAAGCCATCCTGCGGTGTTGCGGCCAGCTCACAAGAAAACGAGTTGAAGAAAGGAGCTCAGGGGCACTGTAATTCACAAACCTGCAGAGTTATAAATGACAACTATCGTCCAAAAATATACTGAAGTAAGGCTGCCAAGAGGACTTGAAAGCGGGGCAGAATTGCAGGAAACCGATTTCAGGAGGTAGACTGGAATTGCATTGAAAGCATAGGAAAAGAGGCAGAACGTCCACAATGATGCACTTGGCCAAAAAGGGCGTATGCGTTTTTTCCTGAATATATTCAGGAAAAAACGCATACGCCCTTTTTGGCCAACCAAGCAAGCTTGCAAAGGAAATCTGCACTACAATGAAGTCTCACTTCCCCCCGGTCAAAAGGGCCATCTGAAAAAAGTGTAAAATCCAGAAAGGCAGGACAGGCCATGGAGAACTGGGAGCCTTGTTATGCTGATGGGCGGGATGTAAATTGCCAACAGACACTCGGGAGAAGTGTATGGTGTTTCCTGAAACATCTAAAAAACAAAGCAACAGAGCCTAGGGCACTTCCACTTATGGTCCTATAGCTTAGGGAAATTAAAATCAAAAAGATACAGCCACCCCAATGTTTGGGACGCCTCTGTTTACAAGAACCTCGTTTACCGTACAAGTTCAATATCACAGAAAGTGAAAAATGGATAAAGAACTTGTGGTACTTACGTACAATGCAGTATCACTCAGCAGTGATATCTATGCCATCAGGCCCGTAGCAGAACAATGAGTGGATTCAGGTACGATGATTCTAACTGAAATAAGTCACACAGAAAAAGAAACATCATAAGATATCAGTAATACACGGAATGTAAACTTGGCTACACAGGAACTGAATTACAGAACAGAACAGGGTCTCAAATTTAGAAAACCAACTTATGCTTGTTTAAGGGTAAAGGTGAGTTGGGGTGCTGCATAAAACCAGAGATTGAAATGAGCACAGATAAAGTTCCTTAAGCCAAATATGGAATAGACAAGAGCTACTCCTTGCTCAACGAAATGGACTCAACACCGCATATTAAACGCCTAAGAATGTACCTGACTCTTAAGTATCTTAAAACCTATGGATTGCTATGTCTCCGAAAGAGAATCAAGCATGTGTACAGGGACATAAACGCAGCAGTGATAGGATTGGAGAGGTTCGGTGAGCAAATGAAGAGCCTTTGAAGTCATATTGCATGGTACCCATTCCACGGGTTTCAACTACCCAGGTTTAAGGTATTCTTCCTTCAGCTAAAACATGCATGTGGAACCTAGAGTATGATCAACCATGTGATCGGGAGACGTGTTCAAATATGTCTCAGTTTTCGTACCCTGGTACTCGGGTGCAACATTCCAGACGCTTTACTAACACTCTCCCGACTTGGAGAGTCAGTCCCTTTAACCTCCTGTTTGGCCCAGTTTGCAATTTCTGCGGAAGATGAACAGGAATAGCGAGAACCAATGAGAGACTAGCTGGAGGTGTCTGGACGGGCAAATTTAACTCTCATTTCCCACCAGGAAGAGGAAATAACCAAAGGCTCAGTGTGCCGTGCCGGAACCAGATTAGGGCCTGAAGCCATCCTGCGGTGTTGCGGCCAGCTCACAAGAAAACGAGTTGAAGAAAGGAGCTCAGGGGCACTGTAATTCACAAACCTGCAGAGTTATAAATGACAACTATCGTCCAAAAATATACTGAAGTAAGGCTGCCAAGAGGACTTGAAAGCGGGGCAGAATTGCAGGAAACCGATTTCAGGAGGTAGACTGGAATTGCATTGAAAGCATAGGAAAAGAGGCAGAACGTCCACAATGATGCACTTGGCCAAAAAGGGCGTATGCGTTTTTTCCTGAATATATTCAGGAAAAAACGCATACGCCCTTTTTGGCCAACCAAGCAAGCTTGCAAAGGAAATCTGCACTACAATGAAGTCTCACTTCCCCCCGGTCAAAAGGGCCATCTGAAAAAAGTGTAAAATCCAGAAAGGCAGGACAGGCCATGGAGAACTGGGAGCCTTGTTATGCTGATGGGCGGGATGTAAATTGCCAACAGACACTCGGGAGAAGTGTATGGTGTTTCCTGAAACATCTAAAAAACAAAGCAACAGAGCCTAGGGCACTTCCACTTATGGTCCTATAGCTTAGGGAAATTAAAATCAAAAAGATACAGCCACCCCAATGTTTGGGACGCCTCTGTTTACAAGAACCTCGTTTACCGTACAAGTTCAATATTACAGAAAGTGAAAAATGGATAAAGAACTTGTGGTACTTACGTACAATGCAGTATCACTCAGCAGTGAAATCTATGTCATCAGGCCCGTAGCAGCACAATGAGTGGATTCAGGTACGATGATTCTAACTGAAATAAGTCACACAGAGAAAGAAACATCATAAGATATCAGTAATACACGGAATGTAAACTTGGCTACACAGGAACTGAATTACAGAACAGAACAGGGTCTCAAATTTAGAAAACCAACTTATGCTTGTTTAAGGGTAAAGGTGAGTTGGGGTGCTGCATAAAACCAGAGATTGAAATGAGCACAGATAAAGTTCCTTAAGCCAAATATGGAATAGACAAGAGCTACTCCTTGCTCAACGAAATGGACTCAACACCGCATATTAAACGCCTAAGAATGTACCTGACTCTTAAGTATCTTAAAACCTATGGATTGCTATGTCACCGAAAGAGAATCAAGCATGTGTACAGGGACATAAACGCAGCAGTGATAGGATTGGAGAGGTTCGGTGAGCAAATGAAGACCCTTTGAAGTCATATTGCATGGTACCCATTCCACGGGTTTCAACTACCCAGGTTTAAGGTATTCTTCCTTCAGCTAAAACATGCATGTGGAACCTAGAGTATGATCAACCATGTGATCGGGAGACGTGTTCAAATATGTCTCAGTTTTCGTACCCTGGTACTCGGGTGCAACATTCCAGACGCTTTACTAACACTCTCCCGACTTGGAGAGTCAGTCCCTTTAACGTCCTGTTTGGCCCAGTTTGCAATTTCTGCGGAAGATGAACAGGAATAGCGAGAACCAATGAGAGACTAGCTGGAGGTGTCTGGACGGGCAAATTTAACTCTCATTTCCCACCAGGAAGAGGAAATAACCAAAGGCTCAGCGTGCCGTGCCGGAACCAGATTAGGGCCTGAAGCCATCCTGCGGTGTTGCGGCCAGCTCACAAGAAAACGAGTTGAAGAAAGGAGCTCAGGGGCACTGTAATTCACAAACCTGCAGAGTTATAAATGACAACTATCGTCCAAAAATATACTGAAGTAAGGCTGCCAAGAGGACTTGAAAGCGGGGCAGAATTGCAGGAAACCGATTTCAGGAGGTAGACTGGAATTGCATTGAAAGCATAGGAAAAGAGGCAGAACGTCCACAATGATGCACTTGGCCAAAAAGGGCGTATGCGTTTTTTCCTGAATATATTCAGGAAAAAACGCATACGCCCTTTTTGGCCAACCAAGCAAGCTTGCAAAGGAAATCTGCACTACAATGAAGTCTCACTTCCCCCCGGTCAAAAGGGCCATCTGAAAAAAGTGTAAAATCCAGAAAGGCAGGACAGGCCATGGAGAACTGGGAGCCTTGTTATGCTGATGGGCGGGATGTAAATTGCCAACAGACACTCGGGAGAAGTGTATGGTGTTTCCTGAAACATCTAAAAAACAAAGCAACAGAGCCTAGGGCACTTCCACTTATGGTCCTATAGCTTAGGGAAATTAAAATCAAAAAGATACAGCCACCCCAATGTTTGGGACGCCTCTGTTTACAAGAACCTCGTTTACCGTACAAGTTCAATATCACAGAAAGTGAAAAATGGATAAAGAACTTGTGGTACTTACGTACAATGCAGTATCACTCAGCAGTGAAATCTATGTCATCAGGCCCGTAGCAGCACAATGAGTGGATTCAGGTACGATGATTCTAACTGAAATAAGTCACACAGAAAAAGAAACATCATAAGATATCAGTAATACACGGAATGTAAACTTGGCTACACAGGAACTGAATTACAGAACAGAACAGGGTCTCAAATTTAGAAAACCAACTTATGCTTGTTTAAGGGTAAAGGTGAGTTGGGGTGCTGCATAAAACCAGAGATTGAAATGAGCACAGATAAAGTTCCTTAAGCCAAATATGGAATAGACAAGAGCTACTCCTTGCTCAACGAAATGGACTCAACACCCCATATTAAACGCCTAAGAATGTACCTGACTCTTAAGTATCTTAAAACCTATGGATTGCTATGTCTCCGAAAGAGAATCAAGCATGTGTACAGGGACATAAACGCAGCAGTGATAGGATTGGAGAGGTTCGGTGAGCAAATGAAGACCCTTTGAAGTCATATTGCATGGTACCCATTCCACGGGTTTCAACTACCCAGGTTTAAGGTATTCTTCCTTCAGCTAAAACATGCATGTGGAACCTAGAGTATGATCAACCATGTGATCGGGAGACGTGTTCAAATATGTCTCAGTTTTCGTACCCTGGTACTCGGGTGCAACATTCCAGACGCTTTACTAACACTCTCCCGACTTGGAGAGTCAGTCCCTTTAACCTCCTGTTTGGCCCAGTTTGCAATTTCTGCGGAAGATGAACAGGAATAGCGAGAACCAATGAGAGACTAGCTGGAGGTGTCTGGACGGGCAAATTTAACTCTCATTTCCCACCAGGAAGAGGAAATAACCAAAGGCTCAGCGTGCCGTGCCTGAACCAGATTAGGGCCTGAAGCCATCCTGCGGTGTTGCGGCCAGCTCACAAGAAAGCGAGTTGAAGAAAGGAGCTCAGGGGCACTGTAATTCACAAACCTGCAGAGTTATAAATGACAGCTATCGTCCAAAAATATACTGAAGTAAGGCTGCCAAGAGGACTTGAAAGCGGGGCAGAATTGCAGGAAACCGATTTCAGGAGGTAGACTGGAATTGCATTGAAAGCATAGGAAAAGAGGCAGAACGTCCACAATGATGCACTTGGCCAAAAAGGGCGTATGCGTTTTTTCCTGAATATATTCAGGAAAAAACGCATACGCCCTTTTTGGCCAACCAAGCAAGCTTGCAAAGGAAATCTGCACTACAATGAAGTCTCACTTCCCCCCGGTCAAAAGGGCCATCTGAAAAAAGTGTAAAATCCAGAAAGGCAGGACAGGCCATGGAGAACTGGGAGCCTTGTTATGCTGATGGGCGGGATGTAAATTGCCAACAGACACTCGGGAGAAGTGTATGGTGTTTCCTGAAACATCTAAAAAACAAAGCAACAGAGCCTAGGGCACTTCCACTTATGGTCCTATAGCTTAGGGAAATTAAAATAAAAAAGATACAGCCACCCCAATGTTTGGGACGCCTCTGTTTACAAGAACCTCGTTTACCGTACAAGTTCAATATCACAGAAAGTGAAAAATGGATAAAGAACTTGTGGTACTTACGTACAATGCAGTATCACTCAGCAGTGATATCTATGCCATCAGGCCCGTAGCAGAACAATGAGTGGATTCAGGTACGATGATTCTAACTGAAATAAGTCACACAGAAAAAGAAACATCATAAGATATCAGTAATACACGGAATGTAAACTTGGCTACACAGGAACTGAATTACAGAACAGAACAGGGTCTCAAATTTAGAAAACCAACTTATGCTTGTTTAAGGGTAAAGGTGAGTTGGGGTGCTGCATAAAACCAGAGATTGAAATGAGCACAGATAAAGTTCCTTAAGCCAAATATGGAATACACAAGAGCTACTCCTTGCTCAACGAAATGGACTCAACACCGCATATTAAACGCCTAAGAATGTACCTGACTCTTAAGTATCTTAAAACCTATGGATTGCTATGTCTCCGAAAGAGAATCAAGCATGTGTACAGGGACATAAACGCAGCAGTGATAGGATTGGAGAGGTTCGGTGAGCAAATGAAGACCCTTTGAAGTCATATTGCATGGTACCCATTCCACGGGTTTCAACTACCCAGGTTTAAGGTATTCTTCCTTCAGCTAAAACATGCATGTGGAACCTAGAGTATGATCAACCATGTGATCGGGAGACGTGTTCAAATATGTCTCAGTTTTCGTACCCTGGTACTCGGGTGCAACATTCCAGACGCTTTACTAACACTCTCCCGACTTGGAGAGTCAGTCCCTTTAACCTCCTGTTTGGCCCAGTTTGCAATTTCTGCGGAAGATGAACAGGAATAGCGAGAACCAATGAGAGACTAGCTGGAGGTGTCTGGACGGGCAAATTTAACTCTCATTTCCCACCAGGAAGAGGAAATAACCAAAGGCTCAGCGTGCCGTGCCGGAACCAGATTAGGGCCTGAAGCCATCCTGCGGTGTTGCGGCCAGCTCACAAGAAAACGAGTTGAAGAAAGGAGCTCAGGGGCACTGTAATTCACAAACCTGCAGAGTTATAAATGACAACTATCGTCCAAAAATATACTGAAGTAAGGCTGCCAAGAGGACTTGAAAGCGGGGCAGAATTGCAGGAAACCGATTTCAGGAGGTAGACTGGAATTGCATTGAAAGCATAGGAAAAGAGGCAGAACGTCCACAATGATGCACTTGGCCAAAAAGGGCGTATGCGTTTTTTCCTGAATATATTCAGGAAAAAACGCATACGCCCTTTTTGGCCAACCAAGCAAGCTTGCAAAGGAAATCTGCACTACAATGAAGTCTCACTTCCCCCCGGTCAAAAGGGCCATCTGAAAAAAGTGTAAAATCCAGAAAGGCAGGACAGGCCATGGAGAACTGGGAGCCTTGTTATGCTGATGGGCGGGATGTAAATTGCCAACAGACACTCGGGAGAAGTGTATGGTGTTTCCTGAAACATCTAAAAAACAAAGCAACAGAGCCTAGGGCACTTCCACTTATGGTCCTATAGCTTAGGGAAATTAAAATCAAAAAGATACAGCCACCCCAATGTTTGGGACGCCTCTGTTTACAAGAACCTCGTTTACCGTACAAGTTCAATATCACAGAAAGTGAAAAATGGATAAAGAACTTGTGGTACTTACGTACAATGCAGTATCACTCAGCAGTGAAATCTATGTCATCAGGCCCGTAGCAGCACAATGAGTGGATTCAGGTACGATGATTCTAACTGAAATAAGTCACACAGAGAAAGAAACATCATAAGATATCAGTAATACACGGAATGTAAACTTGGCTACACAGGAACTGAATTACAGAACAGAACAGGGTCTCAAATTTAGAAAACCAACTTATGCTTGTTTAAGGGTAAAGGTGAGTTGGGGTGCTGCATAAAACCAGAGATTGAAATGAGCACAGATAAAGTTCCTTAAGCCAAATATGGAATAGACAAGAGCTACTCCTTGCTCAACGAAATGGACTCAACACCCCATATTAAACGCCTAAGAATGTACCTGACTCTTAAGTATCTTAAAACCTATGGATTGCTATGTCTCCGAAAGAGAATCAAGCATGTGTACAGGGACATAAACGCAGCAGTGATAGGATTGGAGAGGTTCGGTGAGCAAATGAAGACCCTTTGAAGTCATATTGCATGGTACCCATTCCACGGGTTTCAACTACCCAGGTTTAAGGTATTCTTCCTTCAGCTAAAACATGCATGTGGAACCTAGAGTATGATCAACCATGTGATCGGGAGACGTGTTCAAATATGTCTCAGTTTTCGTACCCTGGTACTCGGGTGCAACATTCCAGACGCTTTACTAACACTCTCCCGACTTGGAGAGTCAGTCCCTTTAACCTCCTGTTTGGCCCAGTTTGCAATTTCTGCGGAAGATGAACAGGAATAGCGAGAACCAATGAGAGACTAGCTGGAGGTGTCTGGACGGGCAAATTTAACTCTCATTTCCCACCAGGAAGAGGAAATAACCAAAGGCTCAGCGTGCCGTGCCGGAACCAGATTAGGGCCTGAAGCCATCCTGCGGTGTTGCGGCCAGCTCACAAGAAAGCGAGTTGAAGAAAGAAGCTCAGGGGCACTGTAATTCACAAACCTGCAGAGTTATAAATGACAGCTATCGTCCAAAAATATACTGAAGTAAGGCTGCCAAGAGGACTTGAAAGCGGGGCAGAATTGCAGGAAACCGATTTCAGGAGGTAGACTGGAATTGCATTGAAAGCATAGGAAAAGAGGCAGAACGTCCACAATGATGCACTTGGCCAAAAAGGACGTATGCGTTTTTTCCTGAATATATTCAGGAAAAAACGCATACGCCCTTTTTGGCCAACCAAGCAAGCTTGCAAAGGAAATCTGCACTACAATGAAGTCTCACTTCCCCCCGGTCAAAAGGGCCATCTGAAAAAAGTGTAAAATCCAGAAAGGCAGGACAGGCCATGGAGAACTGGGAGCCTTGTTATGCTGATGGGCGGGATGTAAATTGCCAACAGACACTCGGGAGAAGTGTATGGTGTTTCCTGAAACATCTAAAAAACAAAGCAACAGAGCCTAGGGCACTTCCACTTATGGTCCTATAGCTTAGGGAAATTAAAATCAAAAAGATACAGCCACCCCAATGTTTGGGACGCCTCTGTTTACAAGAACCTCGTTTACCGTACAAGTTCAATATCACAGAAAGTGAAAAATGGATAAAGAACTTGTGGTACTTACGTACAATGCAGTATCACTCAGCAGTGATATCTATGCCATCAGGCCCGTAGCAGAACAATGAGTGGATTCAGGTACGATGATTCTAACTGAAATAAGTCACACAGAAAAAGAAACATCATAAGATATCAGTAATACACGGAATGTAAACTTGGCTACACAGGAACTGAATTACAGAACAGAACAGGGTCTCAAATTTAGAAAACCAACTTATGCTTGTTTAAGGGTAAAGGTGAGTTGGGGTGCTGCATAAAACCAGAGATTGAAATGAGCACAGATAAAGTTCCTTAAGCCAAATATGGAATACACAAGAGCTACTCCTTGCTCAACGAAATGGACTCAACACCGCATATTAAACGCCTAAGAATGTACCTGACTCTTAAGTATCTTAAAACCTATGGATTGCTATGTCTCCGAAAGAGAATCAAGCATGTGTACAGGGACATAAACGCAGCAGTGATAGGATTGGAGAGGTTCGGTGAGCAAATGAAGACCCTTTGAAGTCATATTGCATGGTACCCATTCCACGGGTTTCAACTACCCAGGTTTAAGGTATTCTTCCTTCAGCTAAAACATGCATGTGGAACCTAGAGTATGATCAACCATGTGATCGGGAGACGTGTTCAAATATGTCTCAGTTTTCGTACCCTGGTACTCGGGTGCAACATTCCAGACGCTTTACTAACACTCTCCCGACTTGGAGAGTCAGTCCCTTTAACCTCCTGTTTGGCCCAGTTTGCAATTTCTGCGGAAGATGAACAGGAATAGCGAGAACCAATGAGAGACTAGCTGGAGGTGTCTGGACGGGCAAATTTAACTCTCATTTCCCACCAGGAAGAGGAAATAACCAAAGGCTCAGCGTGCCGTGCCGGAACCAGATTAGGGCCTGAAGCCATCCTGCGGTGTTGCGGCCAGCTCACAAGAAAACGAGTTGAAGAAAGGAGCTCAGGGGCACTGTAATTCACAAACCTGCAGAGTTATAAATGACAACTATCGTCCAAAAATATACTGAAGTAAGGCTGCCAAGAGGACTTGAAAGCGGGGCAGAATTGCAGGAAACCGATTTCAGGAGGTAGACTGGAATTGCATTGAAAGCATAGGAAAAGAGGCAGAACGTCCACAATGATGCACTTGGCCAAAAAGGGCGTATGCGTTTTTTCCTGAATATATTCAGGAAAAAACGCATACGCCCTTTTTGGCCAACCAAGCAAGCTTGCAAAGGAAATCTGCACTACAATGAAGTCTCACTTCCCCCCGGTCAAAAGGGCCATCTGAAAAAAGTGTAAAATCCAGAAAGGCAGGACAGGCCATGGAGAACTGGGAGCCTTGTTATGCTGATGGGCGGGATGTAAACTGCCAACAGACACTCGGGAGAAGTGTATGGTGTTTCCTGAAACATCTAAAAAACAAAGCAACAGAGCCTAGGCCACTTCCACTTATGGTCCTATAGCTTAGGGAAATTAAAATCAAAAAGACACAGCCACCCCAATGTTTGGGACGCCTCTGTTTACAAGAACCTCGTTTACCGTACAAGTTCAATATCACAGAAAGTGAAAAATGGATAAAGAACTTGTGGTACTTACGTACAATGCAGTATCACTCAGCAGTGAAATCTATGTCATCAGGCCCGTAGCAGCACAATGAGTGGATTCAGGTACGATGATTCTAACTGAAATAAGTCACACAGAAAAAGAAACATCATAAGATATCAGTAATACACGGAATGTAAACTTGGCTACACAGGAACTGAATTACAGAACAGAACAGGGTCTCAAATTTAGAAAACCAACTTATGCTTGTTTAAGGGTAAAGGTGAGTTGGGGTGCTGCATAAAACCAGAGATTGAAATGAGCACAGATAAAGTTCCTTAAGCCAAATATGGAATAGACAAGAGCTACTCCTTGCTCAACGAAATGGACTCAACACCGCATATTAAACGCCTAAGAATGTACCTGACTCTTAAGTATCTTAAAACCTATGGATTGCTATGTCTCCGAAAGAGAATCAAGCATGTGTACAGGGACATAAACGCAGCAGTGATAGGATTGGAGAGGTTCGGTGAGCAAATGAAGACCCTTTGAAGTCATATTGCATGGTACCCATTCCACGGGCTTCAACTACCCAGGTTTAAGGTATTCTTCCTTCAGCTAAAACATGCATGTGGAACCTAGAGTATGATCAACCATGTGATCGGGAGACGTGTTCAAATATGTCTCAGTTTTCGTACCCTGGTACTCGGGTGCAACATTCCAGATGCTTTACTAACACTCTCCCGACTTGGAGAGTCAGTCCCTTTAACCTCCTGTTTGGCCCAGTTTGCAATTTCTGCGGAAGATGAACAGGAATAGCGAGAACCAATGAGAGACTAGCTGGAGGTGTCTGGACGGGCAAATTTAACTCTCATTTCCCACCAGGAAGAGGAAATAACCAAAGGCTCAGCGTGCCGTGCCGGAACCAGATTAGGGCCTGAAGCCATCCTGCGGTGTTGCGGCCAGCTCACAAGAAAACGAGTTGAAGAAAGGAGCTCAGGGGCACTGTAATTCACAAACCTGCAGAGTTATAAATGACAACTATCGTCCAAAAATATACTGAAGTAAGGCTGCCAAGAGGACTTGAAAGCGGGGCAGAATTGCAGGAAACCGATTTCAGGAGGTAGACTGGAATTGCATTGAAAGCATAGGAAAAGAGGCAGAACGTCCACAATGATGCACTTGGCCAAAAAGGGCGTATGCGTTTTTTCCTGAATATATTCAGGAAAAAACGCATACGCCCTTTTTGGCCAACCAAGCAAGCTTGCAAAGGAAATCTGCACTACAATGAAGTCTCACTTCCCCCCGGTCAAAAGGGCCATCTGAAAAAAGTGTAAAATCCAGAAAGGCAGGACAGGCCATGGAGAACTGGGAGCCTTGTTATGCTGATGGGCGGGATGTAAATTGCCAACAGACACTCGGGAGAAGTGTATGGTGTTTCCTGAAACATCTAAAAAACAAAGCAACAGAGCCTAGGGCACTTCCACTTATGGTCCTATAGCTTAGGGAAATTAAAATCAAAAAGATACAGCCACCCCAATGTTTGGGACGCCTCTGTTTACAAGAACCTCGTTTACCGTACAAGTTCAATATCACAGAAAGTGAAAAATGGATAAAGAACTTGTGGTACTTACGTACAATGCAGTATCACTCAGCAGTGAAATCTATGTCATCAGGCCCGTAGCAGCACAATGAGTGGATTCAGGTACGATGATTCTAACTGAAATAAGTCACACAGAGAAAGAAACATCATAAGATATCAGTAATACACGGAATGTAAACTTGGCTACACAGGAACTGAATTACAGAACAGAACAGGGTCTCAAATTTAGAAAACCAACTTATGCTTGTTTAAGGGTAAAGGTGAGTTGGGGTGCTGCATAAAACCAGAGATTGAAATGAGCACAGATAAAGTTCCTTAAGCCAAATATGGAATAGACAAGAGCTACTCCTTGCTCAACGAAATGGACTCAACACCCCATATTAAACGCCTAAGAATGTACCTGACTCTTAAGTATCTTAAAACCTATGGATTGCTATGTCTCCGAAAGAGAATCAAGCATGTGTACAGGGACATAAACGCAGCAGTGATAGGATTGGAGAGGTTCGGTGAGCAAATGAAGACCCTTTGAAGTCATATTGCATGGTACCCATTCCACGGGTTTCAACTACCCAGGTTTAAGGTATTCTTCCTTCAGCTAAAACATGCATGTGGAACCTAGAGTATGATCAACCATGTGATCGGGAGACGTGTTCAAATATGTCTCAGTTTTCGTACCCTGGTACTCGGGTGCAACATTCCAGACGCTTTACTAACACTCTCCCGACTTGGAGAGTCAGTCCCTTTAACCTCCTGTTTGGCCCAGTTTGCAATTTCTGCGGAAGATGAACAGGAATAGCGAGAACCAATGAGAGACTAGCTGGAGGTGTCTGGACGGGCAAATTTAACTCTCATTTCCCACCAGGAAGAGGAAATAACCAAAGGCTCAGCGTGCCGTGCCGGAACCAGATTAGGGCCTGAAGCCATCCTGCGGTGTTGCGGCCAGCTCACAAGAAAGCGAGTTGAAGAAAGGAGCTCAGGGGCACTGTAATTCACAAACCTGCAGAGTTATAAATGACAGCTATCGTCCAAAAATATACTGAAGTAAGGCTGCCAAGAGGACTTGAAAGCGGGGCAGAATTGCAGGAAACCGATTTCAGGAGGTAGACTGGAATTGCATTGAAAGCATAGGAAAAGAGGCAGAACGTCCACAATGATGCACTTGGCCAAAAAGGGCGTATGCGTTTTTTCCTGAATATATTCAGGAAAAAACGCATACGCCCTTTTTGGCCAACCAAGCAAGCTTGCAAAGGAAATCTGCACTACAATGAAGTCTCACTTCCCCCCGGTCAAAAGGGCCATCTGAAAAAAGTGTAAAATCCAGAAAGGCAGGACAGGCCATGGAGAACTGGGAGCCTTGTTATGCTGATGGGCGGGATGTAAATTGCCAACAGACACTCGGGAGAAGTGTATGGTGTTTCCTGAAACATCTAAAAAACAAAGCAACAGAGCCTAGGGC